>NC_056729.1:1583691536-1583991536 GCF_019279795.1 Protopterus annectens
GAGCCAAATGTCTCAGGTTTGAGTAGCACCTCTAAAACTACCTCTTAAGGGAGTACTGGAACTGAGAAGCTTTTGATGGCTTGCTCATCCTAGGGAACGGGATCAGTGATTTTCAGTGACCAATTGCTCCTGTGTAAGTGGAGGCCCAGCATTACAACTGCCAGCTGGAGGGGGGATAGCCTTGGCATACCCAAAACAGTAATGGCAGCCCTCAGTGTCTTGCATGTGAGAGCATGCATTTGTCTGGAGAGGGCAAAGGAGGCCCTTGCAGTGATGCTGGTGCTTACATCAGCCACCAGAAATCGGATGTGTTCGTAGTGTAAAATACCTCCATAGTCTGTGTCTTGCATGATGCATTATTCTGACTGGGGAAATGGGTCAGATATATAGTTCTACAGCAGCAGACAGACACAGTACGGTTTTGTTAGGACACTGGTCTGAGTGAAATTCCAGATTAACCTGGCTGATGGGACAAAAAACAAAGCTTTATTCTGCAGCAAGTGAATGGATGAGAGGGCAAGCAGAGACACAAAGTATCATCTTGGCTGCCTGGAAATGGTCCCACCGGATGGCTCTGACTCTATAGAGAGGATATCTGCTAAAATAAGTCAATGGGATCAAGTCTCATTGGCTAAGACTTGATGGTTAGCAGCAACAGGGGCAAAAAAATCCTATTCATAAGTAAGGATGGTATACTAATAGTCAATGTAGATAGAAGAAACGAGGTGCAGAGTAAAGAACAATATGAAGAAATGCCAGACAGCTCTATCTACTCAGTTTTCAAAAATGAGGGTGAAGGGAACTACTCAAATTTGAAAGTAGAAATGATGTGAATGGAAGGATAGAGTCAAGTAGCTTCACAGACATTTTTAGAAGTAAAGTACACTGGGAACAGAAGCAATTAAATCTGTAACCCTTTAAAGAGAGACAGTATAAGAGAGCCCAAAGAATGTGCATATCCTAAGAGAGAGAAAAACAGAACAGAGACAGGACATAGTTATGAAGCTACAGACTATTTAGATGTATTTATATTATCTGTAATTTCTTTAACAAGGATGAAGCAGTGATCTAATGGACTAATTTCAGACTCAGCCTGGGTCAATGTCAGTATCCTAGGCTGTAATATGCACCATCTCCAGCAAGAACTGGCTTCGCCATTGAGCACCCTATTCAACCACAGCCTAAGTACAGGCTTAATTCCAGCAGAGTGGAGAACTCCCATTGTCATCCGCTTGCACAAAGGTGGTGTCACTACTGACCCTGTAAACTATCACCACATTAGCTTGACAAGTCTGATCTATAAAGCCATAGAGCGTATTATTATGGATCTCATAAACAAGGACATAGGCAATCTCCAAGCACTTGATCCCACCCAGTTCAGATTCGTCAAGTGCAGATCTTGGTTGACTTCTTTGAGACTGTCACCAAGGCTCTGGATGAGGGAAAGTCAGTGCACACATCTTAACTTGACTTGGCCAAGGCTTTTGCCATAATCCCCCACTCAGGCATCATCGAAAAGCTAACACAACTTGGTGTAAATCCCTATCTCATCAGGTGGGTGGCCAACTGGCTCACCGATAGGACACTCAAAGTCAAAATAGGGGCCTTCCCCTCCAATAGCAGACCTGTCACTAGTGGAGTTCCCCAGGGATCTGTCCTGGGACCCCTACTGTTTGGCATCTACTTCTTGGAGGTCCAGGTAAAGACAAAAGGCCTGTGGGCGATCAAGTTTATGAACGACTGCAAGTTGGGTGCTGTCACTGACTCCACAAATTATGTTAACATACTGCAATTGGGCCTTACAGCAACTAATGACTGGTGCCAAAGTCATGGCCTCAAGCTAAATGCTAAAAATGTATCATCATATCATTTGGCCAAAACTCACCCCCTACTGATTACCACATCAACAGCAACCCCCTAAGCAAACAACCTGTGGTGAGAGACCTGGGCACTCAGGTTGATAACAACCTCACATTTGACCATCATGTAGCAGCAGTGGTCAGAAAAGCCTTTTACTTGGTTCATCTCATAAGTAAAGGGATTGCATCCAGAAAAAAGGAGGTTATTACCTCTTTATACACCTCCCTCATTAGACCAATAATTGAGTATAACTCCCCTTTTGGTATGTACCTCTCCAAACATCTGCACCAAGTGGAAAGGCCACTGAAATACCTCACAAAGAGAAACCATGGCCTCCAACACCTGTCCTATGCAGACAGGCTGAAATCACTATCACTCTATTTGGTATTGTGCAGATTGCTCAGGGGTGATCTGTGTCTCACCTACAAGGCAGTCTTGGACCCTGCCCTACTAGCAATGTTCCATATCCACAATTGTAACTCCTCATGCATTACCCACTAGAAAGGACTGAATCTAATATGTGACATCAACAAAACCTGCTGGAGAGACAGGCGTGTCTCCCAGAGGCTGCCCTGTCTCTGGAATAGACTTCCCATACATGTCAAACAGAGCACATCACTGACCCTCTTCAAGCCCAGCCTTGATAAGTGGAAGGGAAACCACAAATTTGTCCCAAGAGTTCCACCTGTGTCCCTCATTGACAGGGGAGACAGGTGGTGACTGAGGTTTCTTTTTGGAGATAAACTCTTGGCTAGGCTTGTAAGGGCCCCAAGGCCATTAGCCTAGTAACTTCCTATGATCCTATGAAAAGGCTGCATTCTCCCATTACTTTAAATAGGAAAGACTGCATAGTACATAAGTGCTGGGGAGTTTATTGGAGAGGTAGTGGTGGAAGGTGTGTGAGTATGTGTGGTGTGTGTGTGTGTGTGTGTGTGTGTGTGTGTGTGTGTGTGTGTGTGTGTGTGTGTGTGTGTGTGTGTGTGTGTGTGTGTGTGTGTGTGTGTGTGTGTGTGTGTGTGTGCGTGCATGTGTGTGTGTGTGTGTGTTTGTGTGTGTGTATGTGTGTGTCAACCTGGGTTGTATAGGTGTGTGTGGGGGTGGGGGAATGGGTATGTCCATGAGTGTGATCAGGTGGCACATTTGCTTTTGATGCTGGAAGATCAGAATGTTATCAGTTATCTTTCTACCCCGGGTACTTGGCTTAATTTTTCCAGTACTTACACTGCAGTGCAGGATAAGGAGGGTGCTGCACTCCAAACTGTGCCTTCCTTTTGTTGTGACATTAAACTGAGATTTGATCTGCCTGAGTTGATGGAAGCTCACGTGGATATAAAAGATTTGAATACATTTATTAAAAAGAGTAGGGGATCTTTATTAAATTAATTCATAAAACAATGAAACTATCTACATACACCTCTAAATATTAAATGATATTTCAATTTGTCTGAGATTAGTGAATAAGTCATCACATCAAACAATGCAAGAGATTGACAAAGCACTAAAAAAAATGTATCATATATCATTGGATAAACCTTCAAATTTCTAATACACCAATGTATTAACTGTAATTAGAAACAAAAAGTTATATGTTTGTATGACATGTTTGCAAAATATTTGAATTACTGGACACAAAAGTAAGGTATGTTCCACAGTTTCCTCAATGTCACAAATATTACACAATCTTTCTTTCAGTGTCATATGCTTCAGTTGTCCTTACCTAGCATTATTTGGCAAAGAAAATCTTTAACTTCTGCACTATATTCAAATCTAGACTTCTTTCATGTATCCTACATTTACATATATCATTTAATTTTCTCAAGGCCTTATTACAATAAAATGGGTCCATTATGTATTTGTAGCATAGTTTTCTTCTTGGCATTTCTTAAGAAAAACTAAAACTAGAAAAAATGAATAGAATATTACAACCAAAACTTTAATATAAAAAGGGTGCTTTCATCTTATAAATATTAGAAAGATTTTATCATAATAAACTGTAATTGCTACCTTATTCAATTAAATACCAGCCATAGGTCAGGTGACTACATGGCTTTACAAACACTTAATTCAATTAAAATGCTTTCACTATACATAACACTTGCTGAAAAATAACATCAGTTTGAAAAGATTACGTTTTATATTAAAGTTTCAGTTGTTGCATTCTATTGGATATTTTGATTTTTATTGCTTGTTTGTTTTTATGCCATACTCCATAAGAAGGCTTTTGGTTATTTGTAATTCTTACAAAATTTTGACTTTTCAACATCTTATTTTAGCTGAATATTCCTTAATAATATGATGAAACACTGTCCTTTTCTTATTTTGTTGAAACATTTCCCAACAGTCCTTATACTTTTCCAATTATATCAATATCTTTATTTCTTATTCAGTAATTAATGTAAATGTAAAGAGGAAGGAAATGCAATTAGATTATTAAGTTCCAATCCTCCTTATTTTTACAATAAACAATAATTATTTTATTGGATTCAGTGTATTACCCCATACAAATTCATTTCTAATATGTTTTCCTTTTTGTAATGTTGAGACACTGCCTAAATACCACACGTTATTAATGGCAAAGGAGTGTAATAGATATAACCAATCCCATCTCCATATACTTTGTACTGTATTCTTCAATAATAACTATAATAACTAAACCAAACAACAATCCACTTATCTAGCATCCCTCTTTAACCCTTCACTTAATTTGAATCTTTTTTCTGAACCAATTGCTTACTAATGGCTGTGTTCATAATTTTTTTAATCATTTATTTGCATACTGTCACAAATTTCTCTTGGGAATAAAACATGTCCCTAATAGGCTTTCTTTTAACTACAAAAACACTTTTATGATTTTTTGATTGTACTTTTTATAACCTTATAAACATTTTCTAATCAGTATTGCTGAGAATTAATCTCCTTGAGAATTCCTCCCTGCTTCCTTTCTTATACAGCGATGCTAAAATACCTTCACAAATCCCATCCACTGCATGGCCACCACGCAGCCATTAATTTAAAACTTTAACAAAAACTTTCTATTGCTTCACTTCTATATTCCTATAAAAAGTATAAGGAATACCCTCTTGTCTGAGTAATGAGTCCTGATTAACACTGGATAAAAATTTGTTTAAATTATTCGAATGTAACATTTTTCACATATTTTACTTCCATTCTCCATCAGACTTTGAACCTTCCATTTTTTCTGTTAATATAAGTTATAACATATATTATATCAATGTATACCTGAAACAGGCTCCCTTCCAGCTATCACACAAGATCAATTCCTAAAAGTGCTATCAGAGCTAAAATATTGCATTGATGGGTCCTTACTATATCCTTGGGTGCATCTTAAATAGCATGAATCACAATTTGAAAATGTCAACAAAGCAATATATGAAGGCAACATGGCACACACTGCATAACTTGAGCTGCCCAAAGCTTTTGACACAATTCCCCAGTCAGCAATAGTAGAAAAGCTAAATAAACTGGGAATAAACACCTGTGCCACCTGATTGATTGCCAGCTGGCAAACAGATAAGATGCATGAAACCAAAATAGGGGAAGTTACCATCACAAAGAGACCAGTGGATTCCCCCAGGTTTCAGTGCTGGGACCACTCCTGTTTGGCATCTACTTTTTTGAAGTAAAATCCAGTATCAAAGGATTTTGGCTAGCTAAGTTTGCAGATGATTGCAACCTAGCAGCAGTCATTGAATCCCTAAATGACTTAGCCATCATGCAGAAGGGTTTGTCCCAAATAAATAAATGGTGCCAAAATCATGGACTGAAACTAAATTCCAAAAACCACGTTACTGTATCCTTTGGGAAGTTATCTACCCAAGGAACTACCACTTTGACACTATGCCCCTAAGAGTCTGACCCAATTGTTTGGGATTTGAGAACTTATGTGGACAGTGGTCTAACCTTTGACTAACCTGTATCCATTGTTATAAGCAAGTCCTTCTATACTGTACAGCATATAATCAAAGGGATTGCATCTAGATATAGGGACATCACTGCCCCCTCATTATGCCAGTTCTTGAGTATAATGCCCCTTTGGAATATATCTGTCCAGACACATGCAGCAACTAGAATGCTCACAGGGATACTCAGATGAAAGGATATAAGGCCTAAACAACATGTCCTACATGGACCAACTCAAAGAGCTTTCACTATACTTGGTATCCTACAGACTGCTAAGAGGTGACCTATGTCTGGCATACAATGCATCCTCTGACCCAATACTGATGGATTTACCACACATCAGCAAGCCAAATGGCATTAGAAAATTAAATTTCAGTCTAGGGATCTAAACCTCTTCTGCAACATTAACAGAATGGTTTGGAAGGACAGGTATCTCTCAGAGAATACAGCTACTCTGGTAAAGACTGCCCCCCATCCACAATAAATGGAGTTCATCATTTTCTTTATTCAAGAAGAACTTGGACTGATGGATGAGAAACAGAAAATTTACCCCAGAACTGTACCCTGTACTACTAATGGACAGAGGCAGCTCCTGAATGTTTTATTCCATGCATGATTCCCCTGAAATTATCTATGGTATGATGCCAGTTATCCTCATTATTCGCAATATATAATTATTGACCATGGAATGGATAAGGCCACTCTCCAACCAAATAGGATAGGTAAATTCAAGCACAAAAGGGGACAATGGATAGGCTTAAAATGGCCTGCAAGTGCAGCTAGCCTAGTACTCACATGTGAACCTCTGAAAATGTTTTCAACATTCTCTATAATATTCATTATTTTAGTTTGTGAGGTAGCAATATATCCATCACTATTTTACCTTAAATAACTATTTTTCTTGTTTTACTACTGAACTAGTTCTGATATTTTGTACCTTTAATTATACATTTCTGCCTGTATATTAGGCTGTCTATTCTTTTTTTATTGAATAATGTGCTATATTTTCTTTTATACATAATTCACAAAGATGTATGTGAGTTACTAAAAGAAACCATGGTATAATGTTGATTCCATAATATTTTTCTTTCCATGATCATGCATTCATTTCCAAAATCCATGCATTAAAAAATTTGATATATTTTCCTTCTAAAATAAATGTAGGATCAATGTTTGTTTGTCTCTTTCGGCCTTTTCCCGGTTAGGGGTCGCCACAGCGAAACATATTTCAAAAAGGAGAATGACCTGATCTGTAATTTCCAAGTCTTTTTTATAATTAATTAACATAAAATATCAATTTCCATCAATATTTTTCCTCTAAGTGTCTCCTACCCTTGGTCCTATTATAAGACTGCCAGACAGAAGCTCTTCTCATACAACCTTTATATTATTGATTAACTTTGACATACCTTTTTTTCAAGTGGCATTATAAATCACCCATTAATATTATCTTCATATTAACAAAAATATAAGGTTGCAATACTTTAGTTATTTCATGTCTTTCTAGTTGGTTGGAGTATGTATATAAACAATACAAAATAAGCCATATTATAAGCCCTCTTGGTAATCTTATCATGAAATCCAATAACTGCATAGTATACTTATAGAATATAAGCAGTAACACAACATAAATCCTTACCAAAGTTTGAGCTTGTTATGCCATCTTTTCCTGCCAAAGAAATAATAAGGATTTTGCCATATAAAAATAGCCATTATAAATCTAATTCTTTAGATAATACAGTGAAAAAGCCATACAATCTATTCTCAGTGACATACACAAACTCTCATTGAAAATGGATAAACTAGATAATAAAATTAATAACATAAAAAATGAATGTAAAAAACAAGTGGATGTATTGAGTGAAGTTCTCAAGCAACAGTCTCTACAGATTTCAGGTATATAAGAAGCTGTTAATGATCTAGATGGAAGAATGACAGAAAATTAAAATCATATGGAATTTGTTCTTAAACAGAGCAATCAATACCTGGAGAAATTAGAGGACTTGAAAAGTAGATCCAGAAGAAACAACATAAGAATATATGGTATTCCAGAGAAGGAAAAAGGAGACAATATAGTTCAATTTTGATATACTTGGTTATCAAAGACTTTGAGCTCACCTGAAAGCTTTTGTTTCAGAATAGAGGAGGCTCACAGATCACTTTCTAACACTTCTTTAAAGAAAAACCCTCCATCTTCAAGGTCAGTAATTGTAAGATTTATTTCAAGTCTAGATAAAGACAGTTCTGAAAACTGCATGAGCAAATTTCCAATCAAAATAAAAGACAATAACATAAGATTTACTAATGACTATTCTTCCTCGGTCATGGCAAAAAGAAAAGCCTGTGTTCCGCTTATAAACACACTTGAAGAAAATTAATGTCAAAGCACAACTTTTTCTCCTGCTGAAATAAAACTATTTTTACCTGCTGGACAGAAAACGTTTAACTACTTAGAAGATGCTCTTCAATACACACAGAAAAATAAACTTTTAGATAAAGTAGAAGAAATGGACTGGAGCTTGACTTCTTTGAAGAGAATGCTACTAGAAATGGATGGTCATTTAAAGACAAAAAATAGTAAAAAACTGAGGGACAAATGCTATTAACTTCCCTAGTGTGTGTGTGTGTGTGTGTGTGTGTGTGTGTGTGTGTGTGTCTGTGCGCGCACGTGTGTGAGCACACGCGCACATATATATTTATATTTATATATATATATATATATATATATATATATATATATAAAATATTTTTAATACATAGATAAATATTACACTTCACAACATAAACACTTATTTTATTTGGCGTGGGCAGTAGAAGTGTTGACTACTACAGTTATATTTAATAGAGTATTGTCACAATGCTATTCACGAATGTCTAAATATATAAATATTAATATAAAAAGAAAGTTTATTCATTTTAGTTATAGTAGTATAGCAATCTTAGTGACTGACAGTGGGTGAGATCTATTTTTTAAATGGGGAAAACTTATATAGGTTTTAGTTGTGTATGACTATCATATACTTTATAGTGTAGGATTTTTAATACTAAATGAATTTATAAATTAATAAGTTTAAATACCTTTTTCTAGACTTGTTTAAGCTTGAAATGCGTGATTATATGGTTAAATAAATAAATGCTGTGTTGTACTGTTTGGCAGGCTTGGGGTAATTGCTGTACTTAATTTAAAGTACAGATATATAGGGAACTCTAGTTCTACAGTTTCACTCGTAAATCATTGTTTGCGAGTAGTGCCCTGTGGGCGGTTACATCCTCAGATCATGTCTTTTATTTTAACTATCGTTTTTTTTTTTCTTTTTTTATATTAACTAACTGTATTATTACATTTATAGGTTTAAAATAGGCCGAATAGCTGATAAATTTTGGTGGGGCTCGTTTGTTCTGTTTGTGAGCATTTCTGCTTGGACAGTGTTGTATAATATAAATGTTTTCCTGCTTAATGACTCGAATGAGCTCGTTTTAAAAGAATCAGTGCTTATGAGCACATTTTTGTTGATTTGAAGAAACGAACACTTGCTAACGTTATTTTTTTCATGTAAAAGATCATATTAACCTTCACCTTAATCTCTGAACCAGAAATACATAGCTTAGAATGTTTAAACAGACCTGGTGAGAAATGTCTTGCCTTTTGAATGGTAATAGTTTATAATTATAGATTTCTTTTGAGTATTTTCATTACTTTACAATTTTTAACTGAGTTACACATAATATTAGTTGTAATAGTGAAGTAGTATGTTTAAATCACTGTAGTAAATACATATGATGCTCATTTTAACATGAAGGCTATTTAAGATGTGAATACAATTAGCTACTAAAGGATAGGAGTTGTATATACTGATTTCATAAGTCATTAAAATAAATTCATAGACCATATTTAGATAATTCAATTAGTTGGAATAACAGGTTAAAAGTGATTAATATAGTTAAAGTATTATAAACTATTGTTATGTATTACTGTCAGTTATGTACAGAAGTGATTTTGAAATGGAATAATCTGATTCAATTAAATTGTATAAAATGGTAAATAGTCAGATTATCTTCATAATAACCATATACTAATTTGTTAATGAATAGTTAGTCCACTTCAGTTTATTTGAATTCATACTGATGCAACATTACTATATGTTGTATATTATTATAAAAACTAAATAAGTGAAATAAACATTGTAATATATTGAGTGCTGTAATTCAGTTTACTTAGAATACACACACACATATATATATATATATGTGTGTGTGTGTGTGTGTGTGTGTGTGTGTGTGTGTGTGTGTGTGTGTGTGAGTGTGTGTATGTAAAATATAAATACCAAAGGTTTTATAGGTTCATAAGTTCATAGAGTCATAGGTGTTTACTAGGCTAATGACCACACAGGCCTTTTTAAGCCTAGCCATGCATCCCAAAGCTCTGACAAGTTCTGATTCCCTTGATAAATGTAAGCAGGGGCTTGGGAGAGGAAGCATTTAAAAGCAGGGGCCTGGGAGATGAACCATTTATAGGTTGCCTGTGTCCATTAGAGACATAGGTGCCAAGCCAGAGATGACTTTCCTCTTCCCCATCCAATTGTCCAAGTTGGATTTGAATTGGTTTAGGGAGGAGCTCTGCTTTACATGGATGGGGTTTATGGGGGCTTGAAATTTTGCAAGGTTTATCACTTAATAGTAGGCAGTTAGCCTAGTTCCCAAATATTAAAGATTTAGCTGGGGATCCAGGTTTTAGATTTACTTCAAAGGAGATCAATTTTTGGTCATTACAGTAGGGGTTGTGCAACACTCTCCCATATTAGTGATGACCAGATGCAGTATGGTTGCACCCCTGCTTAGTGTATTGACAATTTGGTCCAGTGAAAATTCAGGAATCTCTGTGTCTATACATTTGGTGTCATATAGGATCCCAGTTAATAGTGGGGAAATTAAAGTCACTCATGAATATGGTATTGGGTTGGATGGTGAGTGTTTCCAATAAGTTTTAATCCATGGTATGGGTGTCCTGGGTCATAGATGGTGACCTATAGTTTGCAAGGAAGTGGTATTGGATTTTGCCTATGGTAATCTGAACATAGAGCAGATGAAGTGCATTGTTCTGTTTTACCAGCCTTGAGGTATATTTATTTCTGATGTAAATTGAGACACCTCTACCATTAGTCCCTGTCTGTGTAGTAGCTGGTCTAAATGTGTGGAAGGCATTATAACATTGCACTGTTGGTGTCCTTTCCATGGCTTTAAGCCAAAGTTACCAAATCCAGTAATAGCGACAGAAATTCCCTATTCTCAAACCAAGTATCTAAATTATGGAATTCCTTACCACAAGCAATGCTAAATACTTCCAACACTTCCAAAGTCAAACAACTACTAAAGGAACACCTAACCGACAACTGGCTTTGCTCCTGCACCAAATCAGACTGAAATATGTCTCTCTACCTCTGACACTTCCTTACTCTCTGTCTAACTCTGTTAAGTTTCATCCTTATACTTTTAACCTGATCCACCTTCAATCCCTCTCTTCACTTCCCTGTCAATCATATCATTTAACTCTTTTTCCTTACATCTATATTTCATGTTACTATGTCTTTTTCAGGTTTTATTAATGTCTTCTCTTATAATTGAATTGTATTCTAATCATTATGTATTCTGAATTATACACTGTGTATTATGTAATCTGTTATATACTCTTTTTTTTTACATAAATTCATGTTAAATTGTTTTTTATTTCTGACTATTGCTATACATTATTTTATTTCTGTAAATTTTGTTCTATGGAGCTTTTCTCCCCAGGCCTCCACTGAAAGTTGGCCATTGGCCCATTTGGAAATTCCTGATAAACAAATGCAAAATAAATAAATAAATAAATAAATGTCTCAGTGACTGCAGAGACATCAGCATTCTGTAGGGTGCAGAGAGCTTCTAGGGAATGGAATTTTTTGTTTAGACTCCTAGCATTGAGCAGTAATACCTTTACATTTTCTTGGTTTTGATTTGCTATGTCAGAAGTACTTTCAGTTTGGTATTGCCTAAAAAAGGTGCTATGGGGTAAGGCAATGTTTTAGCTTATATTCAAAAGCCTAGATGGGAGAGGTACAAACCATCCCTGACAAAGCAGCGTTGTTTATTGACCATCTCCTTCCATGCTGACAAATATTGTACCCCCTTAGAATGACACCAGAAACTAAGCCATTTATCAGGGTCAGTCATCTTTTGTTTGTATTGTGGCATCACCCTTGGAGAAGGTAAAATGCTGGTCAGTGCTAGGCTCATACAAACCTGAGACACATATTCCAAGAGCTCCGTGATGTCGCTCTTCATACATTCTAGGGAGGTACGTCTCAGGTCATTTACTCCCACGTGGACTATGACTGAGTCATACTGGTACTTCGGGTCCAATAACATGAGTGCATGCTTAATGAGGCAGATCCTAGTCCCTGATAAGCAATTGACTGTGACTTTCTCCTTATTCAGCCTGGTAAGAGGGACATCAGTGCTTCTCACAATGGAGTCTCCAATGACCAGAATGTTGGATTGTGTGGTGGTTTGCCTTATGGGCTTAGAAGTAGAGGCTCCATGAGATGTGGCTCTATGTGTTGATGTGGGTGTTGTTTTGAAAGAGTGCCTTTGGGGCTGCAGAGGGTATTTTTTATGTGTACTTCATCTAGGATGTCTTTGGGGTTTAGGAAGGCTACATTTAAGTGCCTCAGCATATGTGAATCTATATCTCTGCTTTGAGTTGTGTGTGATGAGTGAAGCATGTGTACTACTACAACCTTATTGACATATGTGAGAACTTTGCCTCTAGTGACATTGTGTAAATACATATCTCACATACCATACCAGTTTGTTTGAGAATTAATTGGTTGCCAGTAAACATTAAGCAATTTCTGCATTGTCTGAGGATGCCTATATTCACCAAGCTGGTAATGTAGATAGTGGGAAAGTTCATATCCACGGCAACATACCCTGTCTAGTGATTAGACAGTTGGAGTGAGAATATAAAGTAATGACAGGAGTATCTGGTTTGCAACTCTGGGGACAGTGCTTTTCACTGTAAATTAGTTGTTATGTGTTTAACTAGGTAGTGGTGAAATTTCAATCATGCTTTTACAGGAAAAATGTCACTCCAGGTGTCTGTGTCTGTACAGGCCACTTCCAAACACTTGAGGGGAAACTGATATGTAGACCATGAAAATTTAAGGATGAAATATTTAGGCAGATATTCTGAAGTTAGAAACAAAGCAATACTTACTGAAAATAAAGAATTTAGCTTGTCAAGAATGATGAAAACAGGGGAGTCAGTTGAAAAGCTACTGCCTGGCTTCTGCTAGTGCTGGTTTCACTACAGCTTCACTCTGCTGGGATACAATGCTCCTTTGTTTCTTCTCTCACCAGAAGCAAAACATTAGCACCAATCCCAAGGTTAGAAACAGACCACAGCCTGCTTGGCAAGCCACTGTCTTGTCCCAGATGGTGCAAGGGTCTGTAGGCTTGTTGTCGCTTTTTCCTGGTAGATGCCTTGAAAAGCAACCAGATCAATCAGGAATGTCAAGCATAGACACTCACTGCCCAACCAGAAGCAGTCAGGACTCAATGCACCCTGCTCCTTCTCTATCCAGGAGCAGAATATAAGCACAAATTACAAGCTGCCACTTATGAAACAGTTATTAGACTTTCTGGTGATCAGCAGTCTCCAAGAAATAATGTTCATGTGCTCCTTCTCACACCAGGAGAAAACAGAAGCACTAATCCCAAGATGACTACTGAGAGGTGGAATGTGGGCTCTCCAGTACCTGGTGGTATTGCAATAGATGTTTAATAGTAAGATAAAAAATGGGTTACTATCCTATGCACTGCAGTGTACACTAAGCATTTATATGTGAAAAAGAGGGTAACTTAAGCTTTAGCTATCTTATTGGAGAGCCACTAATTTTAAAAGAGCAAGATAAATTGAAAGGTGATGGGTATTTTTGTATTCTGGTTCTATGGAATAGTGTGGGATGGCCAATACATTTAAGTAGTTGAAAGAGAGTTATTGTTGTTGTTGTTTGTCTTTCGGCTTTTTCCCGGTAAGGGGTCGCCACAGCGGAACTCCAGTCCGCTAATGATTGGCAGTAGATTGTTACGAAACCTTCAACGAAGGCATGCCCAGTTATGCATGCATGTCTTTCGAACGCTACCCAACCATGGGGAGAACTTGCAGACTCCACACAGAAGGCACTCCCAAGCCACGCCGAGAGAGTGATTTCACAAAATGATAATTTATTGCTTACTCACAATAACTAGTGAAAGGGGAGAGGGAAGGAGATTTGTGGCATAATTAACATAAGGAGCAAGCAACTAAAAAGGCAGGTGTGTTTAAGAATGCAACAGCAACAGGGTGGCAGGGTGGGAAAAAATTAAAAATGTCTGTGTGACTCACAAGAGACACAACTGTGGTATGCACTTAAAAGCAGAATACAAGTAAAAAAAACAGAGTATACAAAATAGAGGAAGGCAATAATGTAATGCAAAAATACAAGAAATTGTAAACTAAACTTTCCCGCTCAGCAAGTTGTGGCAGAGTCTGGGTGAGCATTTCCAGTAAATCTTTGAAATGTTTTATTTTACCCTTTAAACAGAAAGTTTAGTTCCTAGCTCCACCCCCTCAGTTCACATATAATTAACCTTAATTGACCTGGTCTAACCTCTGTGTGACTCCTTAACTGACCTGTAAAAATTTCTGTGTGGCTCAGAAGAGACACAGCTGCGGTCTCTTTTCAAGTTTTAATATGCAATTAAAAGCAGAATACAAGTGAAACACAGTGTGAAGAAATCAAATCACAGTATACGAAATAGGAGAAGGCAATAAAGTAATACAAAATACAAGAAACAAAAGCAAAGTAACCTTTCCCTCACAGTAATTTGTAGCAGAGTCTGGGTGAGCTTTTCCATTAAAACATTTATTAGTTTAATATACATCATATGAGTTAAAAAAAAAAAGATATAAAAAGTTAATAGGGGTTTTGGGTTTCCCTTCATGATAAACAAGGTTAATTTAAGGATCTTTTATTTATTTATTTATATTTGTTGACCGGGAGTGTCCGACTGGGCATAGGTCCATTTTCAGCGGAGGCCCAGGGAGAAAAGCTCCACAGTTAAAATAAACAGACAATAGTTACATTGGATTACATAGCGATTAACAATTTACATGGCAATTACTTAAAACATATTTACAGATGAAGAACATAGTACATCAGTAGACAACTAGAATCTTTATCTGTGAAGTACATAACAGACATTAACAAATGTTACAATAAGAAGTTCCTGCTGTATAATAAGTACTAGGCTTATGAGCATCTGAGCTTGCTATAATCAAGGTAGGTAGTGGAGTGGAAAGAAAGGTAGTGGTTGGATGGGGTGGGTGATATTAGAGTGGGAGATGCAAGGGCATAGCCAGCATGTTTTTAGGTGAGCTTTTAGTAAAGTTTTGAAGTGGGTGCATGATGGTATGGAGGTAATTGTGGGTGGGAGGGAGTTCCATAATTTGGCTATGGTGCAAGAGAATAGTGCTTCACCAGCAGAGTTATTGGCTTTAGTGATCTGCAAGTGATTTTTGTTGCTGGATCTTAGTGGTCTGGTGGTGCGATAGGGTTGGAGTAGATTCTGGAGGGATGGGACATTTAGTGGATGGTTTACTAGTTTGTGGGCGAGTGAGAGTTGATACCATTGAAGGAGGTGAGGGAGTTCAAGCCAGCCCAGTTCAGCAAGTGAGAGACAGTGTTGACTATGGTAGGATGCCCCTGTGGTGAATTGGGTGATTTTGTTGTAGCAGGTCTCTAGCTTGTTTAGATCGCATTGCCTTAGGTTGGTATATACTGGAGAGGCATAAAGTAGGGTGGAGATAAGGTGGGAATTTGCTACTGAAATCGTTGCTGCTTTGGTGAGAAGTTGCTTATTTCTATATAACACTCCTAGTTTTTTGTGGGCTTTTTTTATGGTCATGGATATGTGAATGTCAAATTTTAGTTTATTGTCTATTTCCACTACTAGCAATTTGGTGTGTTCAGTTGGGTATATAGTGGTGTTGTCTTTTGCTGTGATGTTAAAGTGAGAGTTGTTTTGAGTATATTTGGTGGGTTGGAAGATGAGTAGTTTAGTTTTGTTTGGGTCGAGTATTAACTGGGCATTGGATAACCAAGTTTCAACAGAGGAAAAGGCTTCCTGTGTGACTTTTTGCAGTTTGGGTAGGGACTGGGCTGATCAGATGATGGTTGAGTCATCTGCGTATTGTATGAGTGTGCCATGTTTGGTGGCAGAGGCTAGATTATTGGTGAAAACAGAGAATTCATGTGCTAATGTTACTTGTATTTTGAATAAGTAAGATATAATTAATAAAAGAAAACAGAACATAAAACTTCTTGAGAATAAGTAGGGAAGATATTGTGATATTTATATTATAAGAGAAAATAATTCTACTAATCACTCTTTATACTTAAGAGCAATTTAAAATCTTTATTAAACACCTATGAATCTAGGTTTCAGAAGCATGTAGACTCATTACAAAGTGACATTTCTAATACATATTTTAAGAGTGCATTTGATATTGGATATGGAGTTTTATGCTCTGTTTTCTTTTATTAATTATATCTTACTTATTCAAAATACAAGTAACATTAGCAAGTGAATTCTTATACAGTTTATATATTCTTTTTAGTTGTTTAAATTACTTTAATTTGCTAAACACATTATTAGGTGTACTATACACAAGTGCTCATTTTAGAAAGAATTTTTAAGACACTATAATTTTTTGTAAAGAAGCAGATACATTTAATGGCATGTCAGAATGTTTAATGGGGACGGTGGAAAATAGTTTGAATGATTGTTTCAATAATTAGTTATTTAAATATTAACATTTTAAAGGACTTAGTAACTGTACTAGATGTTTTGTCCATAACTGAATATGTTGCATCTTTGTTTTTGCAAATTAGACAGGTTTCCAATGTATTTATTTTAAAGTATTTTTTACTATAAATGAAGTAATATAAATGCTTGCCTTTGAATATTAATGGTTTAAACTGTTTATTAAAGAGGGGTAGTCTAAGTATTTTAAACTACATCAAGCTCATATTGTATTTTTATAAGAAACAAATATGCCTAATAATGATATTAGCAGATTGATGTTGAAAGATTATTTGATTTTAGCTAGTTCTCAATTCAAAGCTAAATGAAGAGGCACTTTTATTTTATGGAAGAATTCAACTGTAATACCTAAAGTAATTGAAACTTATTTAGATAAAAATGTTCTGTTATGTATTGTAGTTAAAACTGATAAAAAATCTTTACTTTTGTAAATTATCAGATTCCAGGAATTGGAGCAAAAGATTAAAAAAAATGTACACATTATTACCTATAGTATGAAATGTGAAGTTATTATAGCTGGCAATTTTAATTGTATTTTGTCTGAAAGACACTACAGCAAATTAGAAACCTACACTGTCATCTTCTGCTAAACACTTATTTTTTTATAAACTCAAGGAACCTTAAAAGCATTTATGATTTTAAAGTATCTAATTCCCTTCATTATAATGATTATTCTTATAGATACAGTATTCAAACTAATATAGATAAGATTTTTGTTTCTAGTAATCTAAGGTCAAATGTCAAGGTCAAGGACAGACCCTTGTAGGACCCCAACTTGAATAATATCTTCTTATAAATGGCTGTATCTTGAGTGAACAAGAAAAGTGCTATCACTATGAAAAGAGGTAAACCATGACAAAACAGGCAATGAAAGGAGTCTTTCATGTGTGTGTGTGTTGTGACATGTACAGTCCTAATCAAATGGGGTGAAGTGGCAAATCATTAGATGGGATGCCAAAAGATGCTGTCTTTAAAGCATGAAAAAATATTCAGCCTATGGTAAAAATTTAAAGCAGAAGACAGATTTTAAAGTGGCCAAAATATCCACTCCTGAAAACATCCAAACACTTTCTAAATAACTCTTGGAAGGCTCTGTAATGAAAGGACTATCTCTAAGTCAAATATCACTCTTCAAAATAAAATGAGAGCTGGATACTCCTTTGTATGGGAATAAATATGGTAAACTGGATACCTTTACATCAAGTTTAGAAACTATATACAGAACATTGGTGCTATAAATTGCACAATTTCTTCTCTTTGATATAAAAATACTACAAAATGTTCTGACATAAAATGAGCATATGCATCATCTATTGAGAATAAAGGGAAAATTACAATAGCACAATGAAATCCCAATACAGTGAAAGCTTTAGATAGCATTTTAGCATCTGAAGTTAACAAGAAATATTATTCTGAAATACCAAGCACTCTCATTTCATCTGATAATTCTCTCTTATGCCATGTGTTTGTTAACATAAAAATTAACTATGATATGTTATAAGTTAAATAAATTAAAAATATGGTCAACATGTTGTCCCAAAGAGCAAATGATAATCCAATTACAAGACTAGTTTTTGAACCAATCCACTCAAATCAAAACTTTAGAAGAAAAAATGGCTTCACTAATTTTGAACAAGGTAAACTGGAAGAAAATTTGAACTAAACAAATACAAAGAATGCACAGATTATAGAACATTTAGCCCATTTTCAGACTTGTACAAGAAGGCAAAATATGTATATTTGTTGTCCCAGATATATCAGACAAACAAAGAGGACTGGAGCAAAACATTCAACTCATTTTTAATAACCTCTTGAGTTTACAATACAGTAAAAATTTTGAAATCAATACAGTATACAAAGCCACATTAAGTAATCATAAGACAAACAAAAACTGTAAACCTTGTGCTATTTTAATCAAGTTTTGCAAAAGCAAAAACTGTGAACAGGTATTAACAACAGTGCAAGAAAAAAATGAACATTTTACAGGAAGGAGACAGAATATCCATATTTGCAGCTTTAACTTTTGAATCCACTAGATAAATGTATTCTATCAGAATAGCTTTCATGAGGAAAAATATTAAATTAAAATTCTTCTGCCCTGATAAACTATGGGTGAAGTAGAAAGATGTCCTGTTAATTTTTATCAAATAATCTGAAGCCAAGCATGAACTAAAAGTCTTTGGAATGATTCAACTCACTTTACATTCTTCTTCTTCTTCTTGGAATTTAATTATCAAAATATTTTTTCTCTCTGTCTTGGTTGAAAGACCAAATCATTATTATTTTCAAGGAGTAATAAAGTATTTCTGGCAACATGACAAAAACACTTCTGTATCCTTTAACAAGAAGTGGGATGCTTTCAATGCTAATATTTATAATTTGTGAAAATGTATAATATCAATGGCACACTCCAGATTAAAATTATAATTAAAGAAGTGGATTAACAACTAATATTGTTGAACTAAATTGTATGTATAAATTATGATAAATACTTTAAAATATGGAAACAAAAAATAGATACTAAGCAAAAATATCACAAAGAAATTGAACACATAATAAGACATAGCTTTTTTAATATAAATGCTTTCAACAAAACCAAGTTGAGAAAATCTCAATACCATGAAGTTGAAGCTAGAAATGTAATAGTTCAACTGCAAGATGAAAATAGTGCAGAGACAGCAGATCCAAATACAATTAATTCAATATTTAATTAATATATCTTTACATTATATAATTACAACTGGAAAGAAAACAATAATTCATTAATAGAGTGGTTGCGTCAAATTTTAAGATAAACTTTATAAGCAACTAGTCCAGAATTGATATAATAAGATATAAGAGAGGCAAGGTTATCTATCTCTAAAAAGGACAAAGCTCTGGGTCTGCATAGATATAGAGATTCATTTTATCTTGTCTTTATAAACAAAATGTTTATTAGATTAGATTACAGTGGATGCATCTAAATTGTTTCACTTAATATAGATTAATAGAGAATATGTATGTCAGTTTCTAAATTATTACTTACTGCCAAATAATTAAATTACCATGGTAATCAATTTATATTGGAAATCTGAACCTTCTATTAAAGCTAATAATATAATATTACTTAACACTCCAATATCAACATGAATGAGGAAAGGATGTCCTTTGTCAGCTATTTTATTTGCACTACTGATTAATCTACTGTAAAGTAAGAGAAGCAGTTTCAAATCCTGAGATAAATAGGAAAGTGCATTTCCTAATAATTTATGCTGGTGATCAAATGATCATAACATCCAATCCAAAACAGGATATAGATTATATTACAAAAATGTTTATGCATGTAAAAAAGATTTAGGAGTTATGTGAAAAATTATGAGAAATCAAAAAGATTAAATAATATGAAAGAAGGACAAATGAATCATCACATCATATTCCTATCCCTGTGGTAGAAAAATTACATTTTGGGAATACAAATATCTTCCAAGTAAGAGAAAATAGTCCAAGATTCATGTAATTTATATTTAAATAAAACTGATAATGTGCTGACAGGAATTCAAAATATTTTTCTATGATAGGTTGATATTGTTAAAATGTCTATATTTTCTATGGCTTTATTCCCTTACAAATATTTGATAACACACCCACACACCCACACACATCTGAATTGATATGTCATGTTAAAAGACATTTAATTACATACAATCCAATTCAGGAAACAAAACTAAAAACTGTTAAAAAATAGAGCAATAAGCAAACTTCATCAGACAATTCAAAAAGTATATTACAAAGCTTAAATAAATTTACAAATCATGACATCACTCAACAATTAAAAACCAAACCTCCATTTAAAGAGCTAAGGACGCCACATAATTCCATGACATTAAACCCATACAAAATTAGGTCAGTGGTGTAAACATATTAAAGTTGCTAATTCCTTTATTATTAGGGACAAAAAATATTTTATTAAGGGTAAATTCAATTGTAATACAAAAGGGGTTGTTTATTTAAGTTCATGTATTTATTGCCCTGCCTTTTATGAAGGTAGAACAGAAAGACCCGTTAAAAATAGAATCTATGAGCATATGTATGCAATTGAAAAAATGAATTTGAGTAATGCTCTAGCCAGACACATTAATTCTTGCCTGACCCATGAATTTAAATTTTTGGTTATTGAAAAGATTGTTGACAACATAAGAGGTGGGCATTTGAAATTGGATGAAAAAGAATTGATTTGGCAACTAAAATTGAATGCCTTGACCCCTCCAGGCTTGAATGACTCTGTGTCTATTAGAAGTATTCTGAAATTGAGGGCTTTGACCAGATGAAAAATATGAGTGCATTTTTTATATATATATATATATATATATATTTTTTTTTTTTTACATATTTTTATATGTATATTGCTTTTTCATATTTAATTATGTCTTCATATTTACAATATTTGCACCATTAATATTTTTAGTGTTTTAGGGTTTAAATGTTCGATTTGACATTAAGGTTTCTAATTTTGTATGGGTTTAATGTCATGGAATTATGTGGCGTCCTTAGCTCTTTAAATGGAGATTTGGTTTTTAATTGTTGAGTGATGTCATGATTTGTAAATTTATTTAAGCTTTGTAATATACTTTTTGAATTGTCTGATGAAGTTTGCTTATTTCAGTAAACGGAAGTGCTTACCTTATTTTTGGACTCAGTGTGGTTTTTTGCTCTATTTTCTAACAGTTTTTACATTTAATTACATTTTTGTGGAGAAGGCAAACATCAAGAATTTCTTGGCAAGTTCCAATTTAAGATCATAAAGAGGTTTAGCTATGCCTGATATACATAAACATTTAATAGTAGACCCTTTTACTGATGTCATAAATATACAATATGCTCTAAAACATGTTTATAGAGCAATAAAATGTAAAGTGCCAAGAACCCAGAGCCCATTTTCTAGACTATTAGAATTATACTCATAAGAGTTTGACTTATTTGTCTTTTACAAATCATACATAAATCAGCTATTGGGCAAATCACCCTTTCTGCTTGTTTAACTATAACTTGATGTATCACTTCATTTTTGCATGTTTACTCTTGGACTGAATATAAGTCTCAGGAATGTTTGAGATACTCATTATTTCTAAATTATATAATAGCAGGAAAGACCTTTTTGAAAATGATATTAAAGATCAAAGGAAGTATGAATTTATAAAAAAAACAAAATAAATAACATTAATGTATGATATACAACAGGACAATAAAAAGAATAATGTTTACCCAGGGAAAACCAAATGGAAAACTTCACTTAGATAAACATTCTCTGAAAAAGGGTGAATCACTACAATCATAAATAAGTCTGAAACAAAGCCATGCCGTATTAGCTTGCATGTTGTATACTTGTTTCTCCTGTAAACATTATTCCTAGTGCATGGCAACGCTAGTTCTAAATGTTGCACTGTCAATAAGAACCATCAGATTTAAATCATTGTTGGTGGAAGTACTCTCCAATTTATCAATATTGCTGTAAAATGCATGACATTATTCAAATTGTAGCATATACTAATATTCCCCTTTCCCAAGCATGTTCTTTTTAAAGCAGATTAGGAAAACAAGTTTAGCTAATATGGCAACCAAACAAATAATACTAAAATGTTGGCGAATTACATCTGATTTCTCAATGACTAAATGATGGAATTTATAAACTGAATATGTATCTTGTCACTGGGAATCAAACTGAAATAAATGCAACCCTCTGATTTGTACTCCTACAAAAGTTTCTTTATAGTTTTATATCATTTTTCTTTTATTTCTTACTCTTTTCTACACATATTACTGGTTTACTGTTTTCTTCACTATGTGATGGATTATAAATATGTAACCAGTTGTTGTTTTTTTTAATACAAAATATGGGAAATACACCATTTAACAACATCATTTCTATATCTGCAGCTGCTTATACACAAGAGAAGCAAATTGTTTTAAAAGTCTACCTGAGCTCAAGAAACAGAGCTCCAGATGGAAGGCCATATTTCCTATTACTTTATACTTGGTCTGTAGTACACTGCAGTAGTATTGCTATCACTGCTGTGAAGCCTTGCTGCTGGGATGAAATAATTAATTAGTGGTTAACAGAGTCAAATAATTAGGTGTATATAATGTTTTTGAGAATTTTCACCAAATGCTAGTTATTTATTTATTTATTTATTTATTTTAGCAAATGCTAGTCATCGTCTAAAAAGTCAGATGGACATATGAGCTTGGTTCCTTTGGACAGGAGCATAATCCATGAATTCATAAAGCTAAAAATAATTAGTCCTGTTGCAGAGTAAGATAGAAAATATGTACCAGCAGCTCAACAATAAGGGTAATGTCTAACCTTTGGAAGGTAAGATGAAGAGCTTGAGGTATTGCACTCTTGGAAATTGAAAGCTTATCCAAGATGGCCAATATGAACATTTGGCTAATGCTAGAACAATAAAACAATTAGCAGTTATAAGTCATCTCACCTAGGAAATGGGGCTGAGGAGGAGACTTTAATGAGATCTGGTGGCATGAGAAGATCGCACAGAAAAAAATATTCTGCAAAGCTCTTAAATGCAGCCAGGTCAATTACTTGAATACATTCACTGGAGACTACTAGGTTCTCAGCATACCTCTTACTGTCCAGAACTTCACAGACTGTCTAGATTTTTGCCTCATATTTTGTTCTGTTCCTCATAATATTTGTGGTGTTCTTGCAAATCATTAAGGATTAAAGTTACTAGATAGTGACAAACATTCAAATGTCAGACTTTATATCCCTCAGAAAATGTATGCTAATGAAAACCTTCATTCTATCAATTTTCCAAATTTAAAAGACCAATACTTAAAATCTTTCCCCTAATTTTGGGCCTTCCTTTCCCATTATTTTTGGCTTTCTCCAGATTTTTTTTACACAATATAATTACATTATTAATTGACACATTTTCCTTTTTACATACTGTGCAATCCCCTTGCACAGTGCACTTGTTATTTTGGAAATGATTGCTGATACAACAACTTTATTGCTATATGTTTATACAATATTAATAAACTATTCATGACAGAAAATCAGTGGTTACATTCATCTTTCAATAACTTTCCATTGTTAAGCATGTACATACAAATATCACAATTGGCTATTCTAATTTTAATCTCAAGTGTGTTAAAATTATTCCTTGAAAAAAACAGTTACACACACAAATTAACTATTCACAACATCATTTGTGATCATGAATAAACCAGTGACCGTATTATTTTATTTTCATTATATTACAAATCTTAACTCTACCAATGATTTCTCATGTTATATTGCTATACAGCCTAGGTACTTTTGTTCCATGTCAATGTCATCTTCAAGTTCAATTTCCATTACAGAATCCCATATACCTCATTTTGGTTTACTATGGATTTCTGTTTCTGATCTCTAATGATGCTTGGTTCCATATTTGTAACTTCTATAATCATATTTTTGCCTCTCTTATTGATGATTTTTAGTGGTTTTCCATTTTTACTTGTAGCTTTCTTAGCCAATATCAACCCTAAAGATAGCAATACTTAAACCTCTATAGTACACCAATTCAACAAAACATCTCTGTTCTAAGGTTAAATTTTCTTCCAAGTATGACAGCTTGCACCTGTCACCCCTGGGCTCTCGGATATTGGCAAAGGCTCTTGCCACCCCCATAGTGCCTTTGTTAGGCAAGGCTCAAAAGACAAACCCACCTCCATAGGTATCACAAAGGATAAGAAAGTAAGAGTAATGCTACTCAATGCCAGAAGTCTAAACCTCAAGATGCATGCACTCGAAACTCTCCTTAGCATGGAGAACATCGATATCTGTGCAGTAACAGAAACCTGGTTCAAGGCTCCCGAGAGCACCCCAGCACTACCAGGTTATACCTCATACCATGTTTTTCGGCCCCAAAACTTGGACCGAACCACAAAAGGAGGGGAGTATCAATATTCACAAAGATACCCACACCTCCAGGATGGTGGCACAGCACGAAGCATCAGAGACTATCCATGTGCAACTAACAGTGGGTAAAACTGCCTTCCAGTTTATAGCCTGCTACAGACCACCCTCCCAAACCCAGGAACCCCACTCGGCCTGCCTGAGAACACTGGAAAATATGAAGGTCTCTCCAAACACCATTATATTGGGCAACTTCAACTACCCAAACATAGACTGGGAGCATTACTCTAGCTCCAACACCCTAGCCCAAAGGTTCCTAGAATTTATAAACTCAAATGCTATGGAACAACTTGTTACCACTCCCACAAGAGGGGAAACATACTGGACCTGATCATCACCAACATGGGGACTCTATGCTCCAGACCAGAAGTGTATCCCTCACTGGTAAGATCAGACCATAAACTTATCTCACTAGATATTCACATCCCGACCCCAGCCCCTGCCCAGAAAACCACAGTGAAAAACTTCTCTAAAGCAAATCGGAGGTGGAATCCTTCAAAGCCCCCGGGCCTGTGGAAAATACGGCCCAGACCGCAGAATCCTTTATAAACGCATTCTATGAACACCTTCAGGAATGCATGGATCATGCAATCCCAAACAAAACCAAGACTCAATCCTCCAAAGGCAGGCGTCCTGTCTGGTGGACCCCAGCCATAAATAAACTATACAATAGAAGGAGGAAGCCACTACATGATAGAGCAAAATCCCAAAAAGGGAAGGCATCTCTGATCAGTATTAGCAAAAAACTACGGGCACTCATAAAATCGTCTAAGGCCAGCTTTGAGAGAAAAATTGCACAGGACACTAAGGATAATCACAAGGCTTTCTTTAGTTATGTTAGGAACCTGGGTGGTAATTCCCAGATATGCTCAGAATTAGTCCAAAATGACAAAAAATACACCGAACCCACAGACATTGCCAACATCCTAGCTGACAAGTTCAGTGCAAACTTCTCCCCCCCTTCCCCACCAAAAGGGCAAATATCTATCCCATCAGAGTGCTCCCCCCCTGACATCTCAGATGCTCAGGTAAGAGACGCCCTCTCCAAAGCAAAAAACACAGCATCAATGGGACCAGACTGTGTCCCGGGCTGCATCCTACATGAACTCCAAGAAGAACTAAACCCAAACATAAAACTGCTATTCAATCTCAGCCTTACTACAGGATATGTACCCAAAGAGTGGTGTACAGCAACAGTGGTCCCTCTCCACAAAGGTGGTGCCTCAACGGATCCTGGAAACTATCACCCCATAAGCCTGACTAGCTTGGTCTGCAAAGCTATGGAAAGGATCATCATGGACCTCATAAATAAAGATATTGGGGACCTACAGACACTGGATCCTACCCAGTTCAGCTTTGTTAAGGGCAGATCCTGCCTCTTAAACCTGGTCAATTTCTTTGAAACAGTCACTAAGGCCATTGACGAGGGGAAGGTGGTCCACACAGCCTACCTGGACCTTCCAAACGCCTTCGATACAATACCCCACTCGGGCATTATAGATAAGCTCACCAGCTTAAATATAAACCCCTATATCACTAGATGGGTTGCAAACTGGCTCAAGGACAGAACCCACATGGTTCTGGAGCTATGTCAGACTCCAAACCAGTTACAAGTGGCGTCCCACAAGGCTCAGTCCTGGGACCTCTCTTGTTCGGTATATATTTCTCGGAGGTACAGGCCAACACGGAAGGACTGTGGCTGACCAAGTTCACAGATGACTGCAAACTGGGCACCATAATCGACTCTCCAGTCGACACAAGCATCCTACAAAAGGGCCTCATAGAAACAGACAACTGGTGCCAGAGCCATGGCCTCAAGCTAAATGCCAAAAAGTGTATAGTCATCCCCTTTAGCAAAAACAAAGTGCCCACAAATTACCACATAGATGGTAATCCATTAAGTATGTAAGAAGTAATTAGGGACCTGGGGACCAAAGTTGATAGCAATCTCTCATTCGACAACCACGTGGCCAAAGTGGTTAGAAAAACATTTTATATAGCCCACCTAATCATGAAGGGATTCACATCTAGATCAAGGGAGGTCATTGTGACTCTTTACTCATCCCTCATCAGGCCCATAATTGAGTACAATGCCCCTTTTGGGATGTACCTTACCAGACACCTGCAGCAACTGGAAAGACCCCAACAGTACCTCACCAAGAGGATCAAAGGGCTCAGATAGATGCCATATGCTGCCCAGTTAAAGAAACTCCAGCTTTACTCAGTGGCATACCGCCTGCTCAGAGGCCATCTGTGCCTGACGTATAAAGCCATGTCCAACCCGGAATTAATGGACATGCTGCACCTCAGAAAATCCAAATCCCATTGAGCTATGCGCTTGAGAGACTTGAACCTCAGCACTGAAATAAATAGGACATGCTGGAGGGACAGATTCATAACCCAGAGGCTCCCTTCACTCTGGAATAGAATCCCAGTCCAGGTTAGGCAGAGTTCCTCATTGACTCTCTTCAAGAGGAATCTTGATGAGTGGATGGGAGATCGTAGATTTACTCCGGGTATCACTTCTGTGTCACTGTTAGACAGAGGCACAGTATACTAACCTCGAAAAATGGCATAGCAAAATTCATTTAAAATGGGTGGCGAAAGCCAAACACACTCTGGCTAGGCTTGTAAATGCCCTAGGGCAGATAGCCTAGTATGAACCTATGAACCTATGAACCTATAAGACTTAACATATTATTCAAGTCATTTTGCATTGAAAGAACTGCATACATTTGCAATATATATGCTACCAAGAACCTCCCTCCAAATGATCACATCTCCAACATATGCCTCTTGTCTGTGAGAACATTTGTTGGCACTTACGTATTATTGCAACCACATTTTCAACCACATTTTCGCGGTAATACTGGTTGCTTCCCGATAGTGAAATCTGGCCATTAAATGTTTTAAAAAAGTCATGCAATGTGTTTTCTTTCACAATGAATGCTCCTTTATGCAGGGATATCAGTAAAAAAGGGGAAATTTAGTGACACATTTTAGGTATGCAGTAGACTGGCAGAATGTCGTAAGAAACCCAGCTTGACCGGCAAAAACACTTTTTGGAGCACTCCTGACTGCAATTTCGGACAACTGCCTGTCCGCATTACTTACTGCAACTTTATCACTGAAATGTTTATTTTGAAGTATATTTACAAACTGTGAAAACATAAATAATTTACCAAAACCATCATTCCTGTATCTGTGTATTCCTTCTCAGAAGGATTCCTTTCACAGAATGAAAATAATCCGTTTGTCAGTAACAGAGCAGCCATGACGAATCAAGTGTACAAAATAGGAAGAGGAGTTTTTCAATTTTTTTCTCTTCCTGAAGGTAATCCAAACTTATTCTTCAGCAATAACAACTTTGAATAACACCTTAAATTGTTTCCTACAATCGTTTTGATTTCAGGATACAAATTTGGCAACCGCGAAAATGTGGTTGCGATAATACGCAAGTACCCATTTGTTTAAGTCTCATAGGTTTATAAAAATATTTGTGCAAGAATCCCCGTGCAGAGATTCTCTATTTTCTTGGTTTATTGGTAAATGTTGGATTAAGACACATTTCCCTCCACTCATCATCACTGTATTCTGAAATCTAATATTACCTTATATACTATACCTGTTACTCTTTTTCCAGTCTGCCATTTCTGTTATGGCCTCAGTTAGAAAATCTTCTATTTGTGGTTTATCAACATTTCTATCCAACTACTGCATATCTTCACTGAACTGTATGTAACATTAGATTTGTAAATTGATTTGAATTCAATAATCCCAAAATTAACCCAAATATTTGCCCAGCTTCACATTTTATAATCTCATCTCCTTTTATCATATGCTCTGAACATCTTTTTTCTTTGTTCCTTCTTCTCCAAGTGCTTATTACATTTTCTTTTGTGTCTTTCATATTACTATGTATATAGTATAACCTATTGGTTTTATTCTGGTTTTCCAGGGTGTAACTCCTTTAAGATAAAAACTTACTTTAAATAAGGTGGTACATAAAGCTCTTTACATTCCTTTTTTAGATATGTCCAAATGCCCACATCTGGTCTTGTTGTTACCTCACTGGGTAATATGCCTGTTATATGATTGTGACGGATCCACACAGTCTACCAGTTTTTGCTATGCCTCGAGCCACGTATCACTGTGTATGTTTAATTATTGCCAGATTGATTATTGCTAGTTCTTGATATGCCACTACCTCACTATATGCTGCTAATACTGAAACAATACAATATGCTTAAGAGCAAGCCTTGCTCGCTGATTACTGGTATCATTGAACTTTTGTTAACCTATAAGTTGTTTATCAGCTTAAAAGATGTTTACCAGAATGTGGGGATTTCAAAGAGGAACTATATCACAAGATTGTGAGCTAACTGTTCCCTGAAAAAGGGAAGTAGGGCACAGGACCAGACATTACTAGACTTGTTTACAACTTAGGAAATGATCTGTAATTTTCTAAAATATTCCATCAGCTCATGATGAGCCTGTAATGTCAGATCTTTCTACAATATTCTGCCAACTCAAAAAGACTATAAAAGCTCAAAGGCTAAGATGAAAATCATCATCAGCATCCGGATTTGATCACAGCACCAGCCTGAACTGAGCTTAGAGACATTTCGCCAGTGTCGGCCTTGCCTTGACTGAACAGATAGCTGCACTGGATAGGATTTGAAGTTTCCCTATCAGTGGCAAAGATGATTTTGTTTATGCATATGCTTGTAAGTACATGATTTATTAGTTTTTGTTTATTTAGTTTTAGCCTTACTGTACTTTAAGAAAAGTTTTGCTTAATAAATTAATAAGTTAAGTTTGAGCCTTGGTGTTTTGTGTCATTTCTATTCCTGTATTAACCTCAGATTTTGAAGTAACGGACTAATACACTTGGCGTAGTCGGCCGGATCTGGGGTTTGCAGTGGAGATGTCACAACAACAACCAATGTTTTTTCCTTTAAAACACCTAGGTATAGGTAAGAAGGATGTTGCATTAAGCACCCCAAATAAGTTGGGTGTTGATGCTACTTTGACAGCATTATTTGGGAAGTGGGATCCTCTTGCTAAGGTATTGAGTCAAGTTTCTCCTCCTCCTTCTCCAAAACCCCTGCAGGAAAGACCTAAGGCAGATCCTGATAGCCTAGCTAGAGCTTTAGAAGGGTTAAAATTGGATGATAAGGGAAAAAGGTGAAGGAGGGGTAGGGGCAGCCGGATGGCTGTTCTTTGAAGCAATTCAGGAATTAGACAGAGATGTAGACTCACTAAAAGAAAAGTTTCAGAATTAGAAGAGCGATGTAAAGAACTCACACACACACATAGATTAGATAGAGATGCCTTGGAGAAGGCAAACATGGCACTTGTTAAAGTAGGGAGGAAGCTGAGCACTGGAAATCTAATTCAGTGACTTTAGCTACTCGGATAATACAACAGCGTGACAACGAAATGGGAGAAGACACATCCACCCTCAAGGCCTCGGGTTCGTGCTTTGCTGTGTAAGGCAGAGTTTGATCCTGAGAAGTGGGAAGGTGATTTCCCTCAACAGATGAGGGTGATAGTGATTTTGAAATAGTAAATCCTCCGTCAGTGGAGGCGCCCAGTTATTGAGAAAAAGGGACAGTGGACTGGAGGGCAGCACCACAACAATGGGTGGAGGTGCGGAGTTATCACAAAGCTGAATTATTGAATATAATCCAAATCTATAAGCAAAGGCCAGGGAAACTGTTTTGGCGTGGTTTCTTGGGTTTGGGACACAGGGGAAGCGGTGTCTCTAAATGCTGAAGAGATGCACCAGTGTGCATGTCTGGTGTTTCACCCACGTCTAAAGCAAATAGTAAACAATATAGATCATGGTGATTCCCAGGTGAATACACTGGTGGTGTGGTTAGCCTCGGCTTTCCAGCTACTTGGCCAGATGCTACAGCAGTAGCTGATGAACATAAGCCTTGGAAAACAATAGCAGAGGCCATACAGCAGTTAAGAGAAATGGCTATGTTGGCTGACTCAATGGAATTGAGGGATGGTGTATTGGTGCTTCCGAGAGGGCCAGATGCACAAATTATGACTAGTAATATGAGGAGCAAATTAATCAAAATGCACCACAGTGGTGGAAGGGGCAGCTGATGGCTGCCCTGGCAGGTGGTGTAGGTCAGCAGATATGGGACGTAATAGCCACTCTAAATCAAATGGCAGAATTAGTGGAAGAAAAGAACAGAGAAGAGCTAGAAAGGCAAATGCGGAGAAATCAAAAGATAAATCTGGAGAAAAGGTTACTAGAAAGCAAATGTTTCTGGATCTGTTGAGGTGGGGGTTGGAGCTGCGGAAATAGATGGGATAGCTACTGAAGAATTATATAAAAGTGGAAGCAGAAACAAAAGAAAAAGGTTCAAGTTCTGAAAGTAAAGTCCAACCAGGAGTACCACTGAAGGGAAGGTAGGATGGAATCAATTATATCCTGACATCCCTACTGATGAGGGAGAGACTGGGGGAAGGAATGGAGAAAACAGAGACAAATTGACTAGTAGGCGGGTCCCCAGTAGCTAGGGGTACAGTAAGAGCAATTACACCTGGGGACCGACGCCCTTATTTGCCTTACCATTTTTGGAAGGAGGGCCACAACATGTGATGGCTCTGGTAGACACAGGATCAGAAGTAACCATTTTGCAGGCAACCCCGTAGATTTCGTGGACAATATGTAGAAATTGATGGTTATGGAGGGCAAAGACACTAGGTACCAAAACCAAGATTAAGATAGCTTTTGGGGATGGTATTCCTATTTACATTGAAGCAGTGATAGCTCCAGTACCTGAACACATTTTAGGAATAGATGTGTTAAAGGGTAGAACTTTGGAAACCACTGTAGGGCCATTTAGGTTTGGAGTGCGGCATTGTTCAGTCAACGCAGTTAAGGCTGTAGTTCAAGGCAATGCTAAGTGGGAACCGCTTTGTATCCCCACGCCTAAAACAATAGTGAACATCAAACAATATCGTATCCCAGGTGGGCACGCTGAAATTACTGAGACGATCCAAGAACTGCGAGCCAACAGTGAGTCCATTCAACAGTGGCCAGTAAGGAAACCTGATGGATCATGGCGAATGACTGTAGATTATCGAGGTCTGAACAAGGTGGCCCCACCCTTAGCGGCAGCTGTTCCAGACAAGATTGTCTTCCTCTGCTGGACCATATCATGCAGTTTTGGACTTGGCAAATGCCTTCTTCTCCATTAAGCAGAGCCCAGTTTGCTTTACCTGGGAGGGAGGCAGTATACCTTCCAAGTGTTACCTCAAGGATATCTGCACAGCCCTACCCTGTGTCATGGACTAGTGGCTAGAGACCTAGCCAAGTTACAGCTAGACAAAGTGACTATTTTTCATTACATTGATGACATAATGATTACGGGAGAAAAATCTGAGGTGGAGACCGCATTAAAGACTGTAGTGCAGCACCTTCAGAACAGAGGGTGGGCTATAAATGAGAATAAGACACAACAAGGGACATCAGTAAAATTCCTTGGTATGATTTGGGAAATTCCTGCAGCAGCACTGGAGAGTATCCAGAAAATTGCAGTCCCAACAGCAGGCACAGGCCTTTTGGGAGCAATGGGCTTTGGAGCATTTGTACCTCATCTTGGACTGATTTTGCGACCCATTCATTATGTAACTAGGAAAAAATGTGATTTTCAATGGGGTCCCAAGCAACAAACGGCTTTTGAAGAAGCAAAAAAGGCTCTACAGCAGAGCGTGGGGCTGGGCCCAGTTGATCCACAACAACCTTTTGTCCTTGAAGTAACAGTTGCCAATAATATTATGTCTTGGGGGCTGTGGCAGAAGGATGACACTGGGAAAAAGAGACCCTTGGGATTTTGGTCCAAATCCCTAACTGGAGCGCAGGTGAGATACAGCCCCTTGAGCAGCATGTACTGGCGGTGTACACAGCATTGATTCATGTAGAAGGGATAACCAAACAACAAACAGTGACAGTTAAAATAGACTACCCAATCCAGGGTGGTTACGAGACAATACCTTAATGAAAACCTTGATAGCACAATCTTGACTGTACAAAAGTGGAAGTGGTATTTACAGGAAAGGGCCAACATCGTGCCTGGGGTGTCTCAGGTACAACAACAGTTGGCTGGACTGGTAATTCTGGATGATGCTGATGCGATAGAACAACAGCGATATGAGCTCCACAGTCTCCAATAACTGAAGCATTACCATTCGATAATTTAAAATTTGCATGGTTTACTGATGGTTCTGCCAAAATTGGATCAAATGGTAGGACCTGGACTGCAGTGGCTTAACAGAAACTGTGTTATTTAAATAATCAGGCAGAACTGTTGCCCTGGTCATCGATAGTTTATCAAGCATACATCTATACTGACAGCTGGGCAGTTTATAAAGGGCTGACGACCTGGTTACCTGCCTGGCAGCAACAGGATTGGAAGATCCATGGCAGACCTCTGTGGGGAGGTTCAGAAGATTTTGGGAAAAAGCTCAACAATGCAAATCAGTGTTGGACATGTAGATGCCCATGCATCACTTGTAACAAATGAAAGGAGGCATAACCAGCAGGTAGATAAGATGGCCGCGATGCGTGTTACTGAAGAGAAAGCGAAAGTGCCAGTATGGCAAGATGGGCCCATGATCGAGTGGACATTTGGGAAGAGATGCGATAGAATGGGCCCGGAGGCATGGTATGCAGTTAAATAAGGAAATAACTACGGATGTTATAAAACAGTGTGAAATTTGTCAAAGAAATAAACAGAAGCAACTGCTAGCAGAAGCGTGCGGTCACATTCACTGGGGCAGCCCAGCACAAATCTGGCAAATAGACTTTATTGGTCCTTTACCACTGGATCAAAACCAGCAATACGATGGTGGACACTTATTCAGGATTACTAATGGTATCCCCATGCAAAAGGCAAACCAGCAAGCAGTGTTAAAAGGATTGAATAAATTATGTGTGACATATGGGATTCGCTGAAATCCAAAGTGACCAAGGCAGCCACTTTACGGAGCAGAGGTCCAAGAGTGGGCAAAGGAAAATGGAGTTGCATATCCCATATCATCCCAAGCTGCTGGTTTAATTGAAAGGTATAATGGGCTCCTTAAAGAACAAATTGAAAGAATACGAATGATGGAACATTGCGAGGCTGGGCAAAGGTACTAGAATTAGCTGTGAGTCAGCTGAATAACAGAAGCATCAAGGAACTCCCTTGCAAATGCATATGAGTGACATTCGATCTAACTGCTGTGTTTTGAAAATAGAAAAGCTGAATCCGAATGCCATATACCCTCTTCTGACAAATACTGATCAAACTCGATTCTGGCTATGTGCATTGACTGAACAAAGGGTGCCAGTACAAAATATGGCATTAGTTGAGACAGGCTGGAAACTCTTTCTCCCAGAAAATTGGCACTTTTACATTATAGTGGTAGTGAAGGCTATCAATTTAGATAACAAGACACAAATGATTCAGAAAGGACAACCTTTAGTAGAAATTTGTATGCATCAAGATGCTGTTATTCTACTACAAGACTGTGATACTAAACCAAGCAAATGGCTGGGAATGAAAGTTATAGTGACCACACCTAATCAGCCAAATGAACATGGGACAGTAATTTGTGATGGACCTGGTGATACTGTTTTAGTATTACTTGATTCTGCTAAACAACCATTGTACTTTCCTCTCCATAGATTATTGCCACTGTTTGGGAAGGAGCCAACCGGCCATATAACTGTCTTGATCCTGTCCCTCTATTGAAGGGAAGATGTTGCAAATTTGACAGCTGACTGTGACTTTTATTGTAAATTGGGAGACCATTTATATGCAGTGACAACAACTGTATGTAGACTGAACTGTGATAGACATCCTGAGGTCTGTACCAAAGGTTAAGCAGTGAGTTTTCTTTAGCTAAGTCTCCATTAGATTCCTCCTGCATAGCTGAATTTCGATATATGCCATGGACAATAGTTTATTTAATGGTTTGGGACATGTGGTAAGATATACCAGAGGATGTAAAACTGTAAGAAATGATAGTTAACATGTCAGCAGTGGATATTCAGTTGATTCTTTGCATATCAAATACAAACATTACAAATATAGAAGAAATAAGGCACTGACCTAAATATGGCCTTTAAGCTACTAGCAGACCATGATCCTGAGTTGGGACAAAGAACTGTAGACAGTATTTTAACTCAAACTGTCTTGTGGAGGTGGATTGAACATACAAATACATATCCAGAACAGATTTTAGATAACCTCACAGCAGAAGTAAATCAGACTTTTTGTATTTTATCTCAATTAGGAACTGCAACTGTATCAGTGGTTAAAGCCAATAGATTTTACGTGTGAAAATAAGTCTTGTATACTGATTTTTGACTATCTTGCTAGTAAAAAGGAACAAAGCAGGTCTGCCCATTTGTTAATAATTGGTGGGTACCTCAAATTGAATCCACTTTAATTGATTATAATGATGTAGTGTGCATGACCGTGAAGAGGAAGCCTCACCCATCCTTACATAATGGAACTGGGGAATGTATCTGGCACAGGTATGTAGTAAATGGTACAGACGTCTACCAGCTAAATGGTACCACTGTTTGTGTGATATCCTCCTGTAAATTAGCCTGGAGTGATGGAATGATCACAACTAGTGGAGCATACTGTAAAAGTAATATCCATGCAATTATTGATTTTGTACTGGAGAATTGATTAGACTGACTAGATGGATGGACGTCACATTTAATGCTAGCATAGAACCATTACATACTTTTACTTTCAACAGATTAAGCAGGAAGGACAAACAGTGTTGCAACTGTTAAATAAAACACTAAATGATATCAAACAGTGATTAAAATGATTAAGGATAAAGGTACCATTGTAAAATTGCAAATGAAATACAGGATATAACTGTTTCACATTGGTATGATGTTTTATGTGGTCATCTAAGGCTTCAGTGTGGTTTAATTTGTTATTGCATCCTGTTATTTTGCATAATATCATGCTGTATTTATTGTAAGGTGATGAGAAGGTACAAACTGATGTTGTCAGTTTTAACCATTATAACACACAGTCTACCAGTTTTGCTATGCCTCACTGTGTATGTTTAATTATTGCCAGATTGATTATTGCTAGTTCTTGATATGCCACTACCTCACTATATGCTGCTAATACTGAAACAATACAATATGCTTAAGAGCAAGCCGATTACTGGTATCATTGAACTTTTGTTAACCTATAAGTTGTTTATCAGCTTAAAAGATGTTTACCAGAATGTAAGAGGAACTATATCACAAGATTGTGAGCTAACTGTTCCCTGAAAAGGGAAGTAGGGCACAGGACCAGACATTACTAGACTTGTTTACAACTTAGGAAATGATCTGTAATTTTCTAAAATATTCCATCAGCTCATGATGAGCCTGTAATGTCAGATCTTTCTACAATATTCTGCCAACTCAAAAAGACTATAAAAGCTCAAAGGCTAAGATGAAAATCATCATCAGCATTTGATCACAGCACCAGCCTGAACTGAGCTTAGAGACATGACTGAACAGATAGCTGCACTGGATAGGATTTGAAGTTTATCAGTGGCAAAGATGATTTTGTTTATGCATATGCTTGTAAGTACATGATTTATTAGTTTTTGTTTATTTAGTTTTAGCCTTACTGTACTTTAAGAAAAGTTTTGCTTAATAAATTAATAAGTTAAGTTTGAGCCTTGGTGTTTTGTGTCATTTCTATTCCTGTATTAACCTCAGATTTTGAAGTAACGGACTAATACAATGATTCCATTTGTTCATACATTATGTGTCCTGAATTAAATACATTAATCTAAGTTGTGTCTCTAAATTTGGAAATCCCAAGCTACCGTGTTGCACCCATTGCACTCTTTCTCTTTTGTTATCCCAAATAAACTATTTCTATTTCTGTATTCTACCATGTTTGATCTTTTGGTTGATGCATATAAGTCTGACCTATAAATAGAAGCAACAGGATGAAAACCATCCTAATCCCTTGTATCTTACTGTGAATATCCATAAGTAAATAATTACACAGTCCTATCTTACTAATAACCTTGAGAAGTTTCTTCCTATATAGCCACTAACACAACATCCTATTTCAGCCAAATTTACAAGCATCGCATCTTGTCAGGGCCTCATATAAATGGGAAGCTCTGCACCAAGTCAGTGTTGGAGCATAATTTATTACTATAACCTTTGGTTTGACTTTATTTACTTTATATCATTATTATTGCAATATTTCACTTTATTAAATATAATTTTATATAGTGTTCCGGATTGGTAGCATATACTAGTAAATCACTTTCAAAAAGAGATATTTTCTTATTACCCAACCCCCCAACAGATAGAGTTATACAGGGATCCCAAGCAGGAAGCAGTAAAAACGTTTATTGATTTTTTTTGTTCTTGGTTCTCACAATTACATTTTCTGCTACTGCTTTGGTTCTATTAAATTATTAATATTTCTCCATTTATATCAAATTATGTTTGATTTTCCTATGTCTCTGAATAATGATTATAAATATAAAGCAGAGTAATGATACAAGTGGAAACCCCTGCCTAGTTCCTTTTGTAATTGTAAATGCTTTAGGTAGCTCACCACCACAATTAACCATAGTTTGATGGAAAATAAAGTACTCTAAGCTGCCATGACTGAAAACCACAAAAAATATATATTTATTGGTGAGCGCTTTCATGGTGAACAAACACCACTTTTTAAGACCAAAGGCATACAAACATAGTGCATATATTTAAAATAAAAAAAAAAACAAACCAATCAAAGTTCCAAAACTAAATCACATGTTTAAACTCTAATTTAAAATGACATTTAGGGAATTTAGAAAACACCTATAGAAATAAAGAACAATATGAAATCTCTCACATCAGTATAGGGACGTCCAATTAAACGTTGGTTATATTAAACAAAGTGTACACTAGCTCTGTAATAACAGATTAGTGTAAGATTATAAAGAAAGGTTCATAGGTTGATACTAGGCTATCTGCCCTCGGGCATTTATAAGCCTAACCAGAGTGTGTTTGGCTTTCGCCTCCCTTTTAGATTAGTTAAGGTCACAGAAGATAGCCCTTTTAAAGTTAGTTTACTGTGCCTCTGTCTAGCAAGGACATAGAAGAGATCCCAGGGGTATAGGTTGAGATTATATCATCCCAGATGGGACTCAAACCCATAATCCCTGGTTTAGGAGGCCAATGCCTTATTCATTAAGCCACTGGGGCCTGACATTAAGCCACTGGGGCCTGACATTAAAATGTTATGGAATTAAAGAGCGGTGAGGCTAGAAAGTATGTAAAACAGTTAGTGAAGTAGGATATATCAAGAGAAAGTCGAATAAGAGTGTGGAAGACGGCAACAGAAAAGAGTACTAAGATGGCGGGGAGCAGGGCAGATCCAATTATTCTTTCGGCCTAGACTTGACGGGATAGTAGTGCGGTATAAGTCTGATTGCTTCTGGAATGCTATTCCATGATTTGGCAACACAGTGAGAGTACAGACTAACCCCATTAGAGGTTTGTAAATAGATAGTAGATACTTGTGACAGGAGTGTAGGTCACGAGATAGAATACAGTGTTGAAGTAGTGATGATGTATTTTTCAAAAATGAGGAGTTGTACAGTAATTTGTGAGTTAATGCTGGTTAAGTAAAGGTGAGAAGGTGGGGTAATTTGAACCAGTTTAGAGACTGAGAGCAGAGCAATGGTAAGAGTAGTGGGCCTACCCTGAGGTAAATTTAGCCACTTTATTATAACACCGGCTAAGTTTTGCTTTAAGGGAAGAGTGAAGATTGGTTAGGATAGGTGAAGCATATAGAAGGGAGGGTAAGAGATAGATGGTGGCAAGGGTTACTGTTGTGGAGTTGGAGATGAACTTCTCAGCCCTATACATCATGCCCAATTTTTTTATTAGTTTTTTTTATAACGTTGCTGATATGTAGGTCAAACTTTAGATTGCTGTCAATAGTTACACCTAACAGTTTTGTATGTGAAACCACATTGATTGAAGTATTGTTCAGAGAAGTAATAGCAAAGTTAGAGCCATCTAGAGAAAAGTGTTTTGGTAAAAGTAGTAGAAGTGTAGTTTTTTTTAGTTAAGTCGTAAATGGTTATTGGTGAGCCAAGACTCAATTGAACTGAATGCTTCTTGCATTAGATTCTTTAGATGAGAGTCCTGACAGATAATAAAAGTCTGCACCACTGAAATCTTGAATGAAAAGAGTATTAAAGTAGGCATGTTACCCTTGATGTTACTAACTCAGGTTATCCATAACTAAGAAGAAGAGTATAAAATAAGCACTATGGGTACTCTACCCCCAGGAGATATAGAATCTCTAGTCACAAAAGCTTTACAAACTCTGTTCAAGTTTACTTCCTCCCCTAGGTGGAGTTTATATGCCTGTACATGTTTCCACAAGTTATTTATAACCTCCGATAGCATGCAGAAAGGATCCCCCTAACCTCTCATTTTGTGCTGGAAATGTAGTCATCTTGATTATGAGCGTAAATGGGACCCCCTCCCCCCTTTTTATTTTTGGTGTGTCCTGGGGTTCATCAGTTTTGGCCCCAATTCTGTGAAAAGGAAGTTCAGTTACATTAAGTAACAGAAATACACAAGCACTTAGTAAGATAAGGCATAATGCCAAATTACAAAGCTTCATACTCAATGACTATGTCACTAGGCACTGGAAATCAACTTAAAATCCAGAGCTTCTGGAATGTTGAAATATAGTGTGCTAGATTTACATAGGAGAATTATTGATTGAAGGGGGTGTAAATAAGTAGTTTTCCTGAACAAACAGGTACCTTACACCCTCATGTTGAATGAGACATCTTAATTGAGTCCCATTCCGTATTAACACAGTGTTAACCTATCTATTGTCCTTCCATCTTTATGGTTCTCCATGTAGGTGCCTTCTGGTATTAAGTAAGCATCATCTCTCGTGACAACATTTGTTTAGGTCATGATAGGTGAAGTTTTTATTCTTTTTTTGTACTTCCTTCATTAGTCTTCCTTTTGGGTGAGATTCTACTGTGCCGTATTATTTTTTCTTAACTCAACTCAGTTTAATAAGCTGTGTAGAATATTCAGAATATCCCTCAGGTTTAGCATAATTTTGTCCATTAACGCATGGTATTCTCTAGTTTAAATTTAGTTTTATATATAGTTAAGGAATTCTTGAGATGTATCTAATATCTATTTGGATTAACTCTAAGGTCATTTTAGCATAGTTATGTTAGGAATTGCAATTCTATATGTAGATATATTAGTTTTCTAGCATTGGATATGGCTTGTATTTCATTATGTTTTGTTTTATTCATGTGAGCAAATGTCTTGTGGTTTATCTATAAAATCCAATAAACAAGTCATACAAAAAATTATGATTACGCAGTAATTGGTCAAATTATGAAAACCACCATAAAGCTCTAGAGACAATGATACATAGAAAAAAAATCTAAATTGTGATCAGTGTGTATCTACCAAAGACAGAAAAGGATACTGTGTGGCCCATCTAATTCTAAAGGACATGTTAAGTCACTGCATGGAGAAAATTGTATCAGTTTAGAGCTTACTGATCTGACGCATTACTGAATACTTTGCTACAATTTGCAGTCTTTGAAAAGGCCACATGAAAGAACTTGATGAGGTACAGTGATTTCTTACTAGCAAAATCATAAAAATGGAAAACTTAAACTATTTTAAGGATTTATCATGATATTCTTTTGCCTATTGTTTATTAAGAGATTATTTCTGCCTGGTCTAAAAGATAATGTTCAAGCCAGTTCTATTTAAAACTTAAGGCCTGAAACATTCCATTGGGGGATAAATGCTAGACTGGAAAAACTAATACTAAAAATAAATATTAATAATAAAAAAATGTAATAGATGAATCAACATCTCCAATGGCTTCACCTGTAAAATTCACTCAATTATTCTCAAATTAAAGCTATGTACAACATTAGGCACTTTCCCAATAAATGTCCACTTGCAAACCATATCATTACTCAGTACACCCCAAAAGTAGAGGGAGACCTCACCACTTAAATTAGATTTCATTCAACAAACCATCTGATTGATATGATGAAACTTGTTAGTCAGTCCATGTTGCCAAAATATACAACCCCCTCCCACCAGACATTAGAGGTAAAACTAGTATAGTAAAATTCCACACAATACTTAAATAGTTCCTTTACTAGTAAAATCCCATGTCACTATATGAAGTGAAACTCTACTCTTACTTACTGTTCATAATATCCTTTCCTCATCCTGTGAGTTCAATTAAATTGTCAATTAACTCCTCACTTTAATTCTTATCTCACACCTCCTACTTCTTACTTTGTACCTACCTACCTCCTTTTTGCCCCTTCCCTTCCTTACCACTACTGCATACTGTAAACTACTCCCTCGAACTAGAGACATATAAATGAACTTGACAGTCAGATTTCTGTTTACTGTTTACCATATATATTACTAAACTGTATCACATGTATATAGTGTAATATATATGTAAGCCTACTTCAGAAGACTTGACAGACCAAAAGACTGAATTCAAAATACTGAAAACATGTTCAATGCAGGGGCAAGTCCCACTGCAGCCCTCATAGCCCCCCACACCTCCTGCTAATTATATATACTAACTCCAAGATCAAGTAACAGTGGAGAAGGGGGAAATTCCATCCATCTGTATTTTGAGTTTTCAGTATTTTGGGATTTAGTCTTTTGGTCTTTCAGTCTTCTGAAGTATATATATATATATATATATATATATATATATATATATATATATATATATATATATATATATATATATATTTTTTTTTTTTTTCCCCTTATTTGTGAGCAGAAACAACAGCAAGAAAGCTTCTTTAAAACTAGCATGTAATACATTTAAAATTCAAATGGCTGCCCATTTGATCTCTAGGGTTCTACCAAATTAGGTTTGATCAGTGTGACAACAATGGCTCACTGAGGCATCAAACTGCAAATACATGACCAGCAAACAAAGAGCTTTACAGTAGTATGAAATAAAACACACACACACACACACACACACACACACACACACACACACACACACACACACACACATACAAAGACACTCACATACACACAGACACACACACATACGTAGGTATATGCTTGCACATGTGCACACATGTACCAGTATACAAGCTACATATATTTTATGCAAAGGGCAGCCTTCTAACTCCACTGTCACCATATAATGACCACAGTGATTCTGAATATTTATCAACCTATTGCCTAACTTCATGACAAATATGTTTGACAAGTCAGTCATTGCCATGACCTCAGCGAGTACGTAATTCATCATTTCAACAGCCTTCACAATTAATGCATTTATTTGAAGAAAGTTCTTTCAGTTATGACTTAAGTGACATAAATATGGCTAAATGCAAATCATCGAGGCAATTTAGTGTAGCCAGTCAATCAATATTTTTTGGGATGCAAGGGAAAACCATTACAGATATGGGAGAAAACTAATATTTTTGGGAATATAGGAAGAAACCTCAGAGAAAGCCCATACAGACAAGGGGAGGAACATGTCAACTCATCACACTGACTAGATTACAGGGGTGAACCTTAGGTCCCAGAGTCATACAGAAATTCTGACTACCGAGACACCTTACCACCCACACATATTGTAGTACAAATATCTCTCATTATTTCAAAAGAAGAACATGAAGAGTTCGGACATAAAGTAAAAGATGGGAGGAAAGGAGAACATGAATGTCATTTGGAAGGACTCAGGGACATGGTGCCATGTAAGGGTTGATGGAAGGCTGCTGTGTCCATGTAGGTGCCTTACTTGGTGGAATTAAAGGGTTTGGAGAAGCATGGAAATACTGAATATAAACAGTTAGCAGCATGGGGATGGGTTGTTCGATACTCAGATGTTCCAGTAGAGTGCTTATGTTAGCATGTTTTATATTTCTGTTTTTAATCAGCCAAACTCTCAGTCTATTACACATGTATAATAATGATTTGGTGACTGTGTCTGTCAACTGATATACACTCATTTCTATTCATATCAGCTTCATGTTTGGAGTCCACATTTAACTAGCAGATGGCACAACCCCTGCAAGCAAAAGTACTTTCCTTTTCTGAGTTATAAAAATTATTCATTGCTTTAACTGCTAGCAGGGCCAATTAATTTCTCTAGAAGGATGATAGTACTTTTAATACACAAATAAATGAGGTCTAATGATATCTAATGGTGTTGCATGGTTAAAAGTGAATAATTTCTTTTCAGTTTTCTATATAGCTACTGAGGGGACTCTCTTGAGTTTCACTCTGTGGCTATACTTTACTTCTCTGTTACATCTTCTTGGGAGACAATATTGTTGTAAATCTATGTCTACATCAATGTACAAAGCCTACTAAATAATGTAACTGACCTTCATGCATGGATCTCAAATCATTCCCCAAACTTACTAGCACTAACAGAGACCTGGTTTAAACTTCATATCCCTAACATGGATATACTACCCCCTGGCTACAACATCTACAGACTAGATAGAACCACTAAAAAAGGTGGATGTGTAGCAATCATCTACTCTGACCACTTGACCCTCACTTCCCTACCCATAACTATACCAGACTTCCACCCTGCAGAATTATTAATTCTAAACTGCCACCCTAACAATCACAAAAAGCTCACTATTGCCACAATATATATCCCACCTGGCAAGAACATCCCTATCATTGAAAAACATACTTTTCTGGGTGTCACAAAATATAGTATACGCAAGTATCCTCCTAGGAGATGTAAATATTGATTGGAGAATGCTTCACACCCACTCTCCTGCCCAAAGAATCCATTTGTTCTGCTTTACTCAGCTAATCACTACCCCTACAAGAATAAATAAAAACTCCTCTAAAGGTACAACACTAGATTGGATCCTAACCAGCAACCCCCTTCTCTACCATAACCTAGAACCTTTACTGATGCCTTGGATGATCACCTACCCATCAGCATCCAAATATATACTCTCCAACTAAATAAACAACATCTACACAAATTCTGCAGTAAACTTTTTGACGTCAACCCCTCCATTTTTAATGAAAGACCTTCCTCTGCTAATTGGTCTAACCTATAATAGCTTAGTCACTTACTATACTCCTCCCCACCCCTTCTCCAAACTTATAGTCCCAAAATGAACATTAGCAATCATTTATATAAATCTATCATAACAAAATTCTGGAACAACCTCCCTTCCAACCTTCATGGTAATACTCACACTAACCACTTCAAAAAAGAGCTGAAGAACTTTCTCCTGAATACCTGGTTATGTCCCTGCCAAGACCCAGCCTAACCCTGTTTCAACTCACCTATATCTTCCATTTAGAACAGTTAGTTTGTTGGCTGTGCTCTATTTTAACTAACTGAATTTTATTCTATATATAATCTGAATAGGGGAAACCACCTCTAGTAGCAGACTCATAACAAGTGGTGTACCCCAAGGCTCAGTCTTGGGGCCTCTATTGTTTGGGATATACTTTTGTGAGGTCCAAGCCAAAACCAGTGGTCTGTGGCTGACCACGTTTGCAGATGACTGCAAGCTGGACCCTGTCATAAATTCCTCTAGTGATGTGAATATCCTACAAAAGGGCCTTAACCAAACTAATGACTGGTGCCAGAAGCATGGCCTCAAACTGAATGCCAAGAAATGTATCATTATCCCCTTTTGGGAAAATGGTGTCCTGACTAATTGTCACATTAATAACAATGTACTATGCACACAATCAGTCGTGAGGGACTTGGGCACCCAGGTTGATAGCAACCTGACTTTTGATCACCATGTTGCCTCCATTGTACAGAAGGATTTCTACATGGCCCAACTCATAAGTAAGGGTATTTCATCCAGGAACAAGGAGGTCATAACATCCATGTACTCCTCCCTTATAAGACCCATTATTGAATACAATGCCGTCTTCTGCATGTACCTCGCCAAGCACATGCAGCAGGTGGAGAGACCACAGAGGTTCCTGACCAGGAAAATCCAGGGTCTCAAACACCTGTTCTATAAAGATAGACTAAAAGCCCTGTCCCTCTACTCTGTCTTGTACAGACTGCTCACAGGTGACCTGTGTCTGGCATACAAGGCCATCTCAGACTCAGCCTTGATGGAGTTGCTGCATATCTGTAAGTCCAACTCCACTCGTGCAACCAGCATGCAAGGTTTCAACCTGGTCTGTGACATTAATGGAACTTGTTGGTGGGATAGATTTGTGTCCCAGTGACTCCCCCATCTGTGGAATAGACTTCCTCTCCATGTCAAGCAGTGTACCTCACTAGCCCTCTTTAAGAGGAACCTGGATGACTGGATGGGAAACAGAAAATATACCCCTGGGATCCCACCTATCTCCCTGCTGGACATGGAAAACAGGTGCTGACTTTGTGAGAACATGGGTTAAATTCTTGGCTAAGCTTATAAGCGCCTCCGGCAGGGGTGGCCCTTGCTATTGGACTGCAGGACTGCAGCCTCCTCAGCTGTAAAAAAAAGAAAGAAAGTAATAGAAAATAAAAAAATGGTCACAAGTAGCGGACCTTCGCTCATGCGCGCTAGCAGCATTTCCAATATCTAGACTGCTGCTGAACCAGTCTGGAGCATGCACAGACTGTCTCAGCAGCAGTCTGGATTAAGAAGCATCCAAGTGCAGAGATCCCAGAAGTCTATGTAGTTGTAACTGCATAGACTGTCACTGGAAAGGGATCGGACTTGGACTGCACGTCGGCAGACAAGGACATCTCGCGGGGCTTTCTAGTGCAAGGAACGACTTAGTGCTGCAACGAATGAAGCAGTCCCAGGTAGGGTGAAGGTGTGTGCATGTGTGTAAACTGCTCCAGGTGCTACATGGTAGTGGGTAGAGAATAAGGCTTGAAACCTGTACCTTGGGCCCAGGGGGCAAGAGCCTGAATTCCCTACCCACCACCATTTGTAAAAATGTTGCAGATTTTTCCCTCATACTTGTTCTGTTCCTCATAAAATCTGTGGTTTCTGTATTTTTGTGTCCTCGCAAAGCCAGTAGTGCATTGGTGCAGTGGTAGCATTGTTGCCTGAGAGCTACATGGATTCTGGTTTGGTTCTTAGCTGGGGTGCCTTACCTTCTGTGTGGAGTCTGTATATCCTCCCTGTTTTTGTTTCCTCTAGTGTCCTCCCATCTAACAAAGACATGTGTCTGTCTGGAGTGTTTCTCCCTGGGCCTCTGCTTAAAATTAGCTTTTGTTCCAAGTCAGACCTTCCTGGTTAACAAATGTTAAAAATGACACACATTTGAATATCAGACTTCATATTCTTCAGAAAGTGCATGGTAACACAAAAGCTTTTAATCTAGCAATTTTCTAAGTGTATAAGATGGATATTTGAAATTTGTCCCTATTTTTGGGACTGTATTCCCCCATTATTGGCTTCATCCAGGTTTTGTGCTAAGGTTGAGAGCTATGGTAATAACTGAATTCACTGAATATGTTTGGGGGCTATATTCCCCCATTACTGGCTTGGTCTAGGTGTTTTTTGCTAAGAGGTTGAGAGCTATGGTGAGAACTGAATTCACTGAATGTTTGCGGGCTGTATTCACCCATTATTGGCTTTGTTCAGGTGTTTTGTGCTAAGAGGTTGACAGCTGTGTTATGGTGAGAACTGAATTCACTAAATGGTAGCCATTTAAGTTTCCGTCTTCCTCTTTCACAAAACAGCTGATTTGGCATAGTGGCATGTTGCTCTGACTGTTTTGCACAGGGTCCTGGGTTTAAGGCTTGGCAGTGAAATGTATGGTGGTAACACAGCATTTTATTCTAGCAACTTTCCAACATTATACAAGCAATGTTTAAAATTTATTGTCCGGGTGTTTTTTGCTAAGAGGTTGAGAGCTTTATGGTTTTTGGGCTTTTGCCCCCCCCCCCACAATAAACTTTGGCTTTTTCCAGATTTCTTCGTGCTGCAAAGTTCAGAGATACAACTGAGTGAGTACATTTTACAAGGAGCTGAGAGCTGCAGGGGAGCAAAAGTTTAGTGCTGCTTATGCTGAGTATACTTGCATTATTAATATCACAACAGGTAGTATGCTTGCTTTTGATGCAGAAGGCTGTGGGTTCTACTCCCACAGTAGATAGATGCATTGCTGATACTGCACTGTGTTGCAAAAGGAGTGGATGCTGCACTCCTTTTTGGCGAAGATACCTAGTAACTATGAGCCTGATATCAGTTTGCCATCCATTCCCTATTGCAATATTGCTAGCTTATCATTTTTTTTAGTGTAAGATAGGCAATTTATTCCTCAAGGATAACGGGCACTTTATTTGTAGATGAAATAATGAAATACAAAGTTGTTTGCTAGCAGCAACCTCTTCATTAGTTACAGATCTCTTTAATGTGGAATTATTTAGATGACTTTTACTTCTTCAGAGATTGTGCATATATACTCATACTGGTGGACTGTAGAAGTTTGAGTAGACTTTTATGATGGAAATGTTCTGAATTGGGCAGTTTTGTCATTACTAGTGCATGCATTTTGTTTCATTGTTTACTGGAAAAATTTCAAAACAATAAATTTAAAACACCCACTAAAACTGTACTGTATTGTACAAGGAATATAATTTAATACAATCAGGAAGGTGTATGAAAGAGCATGTGTATGTTTCGTGTGCAAGGGGCCTGTGATTTGAAAACAGCCCAATCCCAAAGTTAATCTGCCACTGACAAAATGTATTTTCTTTGAATGTGGGTATCAATGCTTTTTCAGTGATTGTGAGTTTTTAAGGGCAGAGAAGTTGTAATGCTAAGTCTGTTCTCATTGTGAGACTGCATTGCTTTGTTTAGCAGATATATCTATTAGTGTTTGCACTGTAAAATGCAAAATAAAACTTTTAAATGAAGTCCAAATCATCGCAGAAGTAAAGCAGTATGCACATTAGTGTTTATGGAAAATGGGGTGAAATAGCCAAGTAATGGTTCATTGGAATGGCTGTAGGGGGGAAGCTCCATTCGACCATGATTTTGTGAGGGGGGAAGGGCAGCAAACTCAAAGACAGCCCTGGCTGAACTATACCTCTCAACTGTCCAGATTTTTTCAGAATGAATAGATTTTTGCTTCTTATTTTTCGTTTGTTCCTCATAAAATGTGTGGTTTTCTGTCAAATCATTTAGAAATGAAGTCACTAAATAATGACAGACACTGAGTTTCAGACTTCATAACCTTCAGAAAAATGCATGCTAAAGCAAGACCTGTTATTTGATCAACTGTCTCAGTTTATACAAGAGCAATTTTTAGTACTGTTTATATGTCCCCCCCATATATTTGGCCTTGTCCAGATTTCCTGCATTAACAGGTTGAGAGGTACATGCAAATAAATTGCTTTATAGAATTAGGCATATCCAAACTTCTCAACTGTCCCCAATTTTGGCTCAAAATGTTGCTCTTCCCCTAATAATCCCTCCACAAAATGGCAATTTTGGAAGAAAACATGGAGGGTTTACAATTAATAAATAACTGTAATAATCAGTTATAGATTACTTTTATTTCAGAAATGCATGTAGCTTCTTTTATTTTGTCAGCTGCTCAAGTTAACAGTACTAATATTAAAAAGTGTCCCTTCTTTGACAGGTTCCCAGCTGTATTGCATGGCTATTTTATATTTTTGAATCACATTTTTGGTCCATTTTTCATAAAATTGTGTTTTTTTTGGCAAATTAGTGGCAAATCATTAAAGACTGAAGTTAGAAAATAATGACAGACATTTCAGTTTCAGATTTCATACCCTTCAGAAAATTCATACTAATGCAAGACCTACCATTCTATTATCTTTCTAAGTTTATAAGAGCAATATTTTAAAATTGTACTTATTTTTGGACCTTCGTCCCACTTCTGTGTATGGCTTTGTCCAGATTTCTTGCTCTGAGGTTGAAAGGTATAACAAATGTGTCAGGGCCATCGCAGTCAGCCAGAGACATTTCAAATTGTGACATACTTGTTGCACCCCACTCCCCCATGTAGTGACTCTGGATGTGTCCAAGCAAGGCAAGGAGCAGTTATGCAGTGTAAATGTGCAGAGTATCCCCCCATCCAAGGTAGACACAAGTACTACAATGGCTTTTCATCTGTCCTTGATTTTGCAGAATGTTCTGGTTTCTGTCATATTTTTATACTGTTGATTTATGCTTTATGATTTATGCCTGTTGCTCTTTGTTTAAGTAGCAGTGCTTTAATGACCATCTGGTAAGCTTGTCTGAGATTGTAAGATGCAAGTAAGTTTTAATAAGCATACTGTTAAGGAATTGCCAACATTGAAAGCCTTTCTGTTGTTGCCATGCAGAAAATACTTACATAACTAGATAACATATAAGCCTTGGGTATTGAAATGCATATGGCAGTATTTGTAATAAAGGACAGGATTGCATTATTTTAAGAGCTCATTACAGGCTTTACCTACAAACTAAACAGAATGCCAGTCTATCATGTGTGGTCCATATCTTGTGCAGTAATCCTTTAAGCAATGTATGTTGAGCTTGTTTTCTGTTTGCTTTTCATTTTTTACTTTGATCATGTTTCCCCCATGAAACAAGTAGATAGTTGTTGTAAGGCAGCAGGTCTTTTTTGGATAAGAAACATTTTTACAAGTGGGGGTATCACAGAGATTGCTACTTTCAGCATGTTACTTGATACTTTAATAAAACTAAATATAAATTATAATTAGAACTGTAGTGCAAGAAAAAGTGGTTTGAGTTGAGTGCTTCTTATTTTTTTATACTTGATTTTAACTGGCATTCCAGTAATGTATTTAAAAAGTAATTTATTTTTTCATGCCTCACAACCTTTTTGTTTCCATCTAGATAGTAAGTAAGCTGTCATGCAGCCAATGGATTGAAATATGTTTCTTCTTCTACACTTCATTTTATCTTGATTGGACTCTCATAATGATGGTTTGGCACCCAGGGCAGAGTATTTAATTAAAGTTACAGTTTTTGTGGTTTTGAGCATAGCTCCTCCCCTTTCTAGTTGGACACACCCATTCCCATTAACCCCACCCATTCAGCTGTCTCCTGCAGCCTCTCTTTGATTTGAAGTCACCAGCCGCCACTGGCCTCCGGGCCAATATCCTAGTATCATGCTATGAACCTATGAACCTATGAATGGAATGTACCATGCTTACATCATTATTACTGCTTGCGTATTATCATGTTTCTTTTCTATGTATAAATATTGTAAAATAGCGTTTGTTACTTTGTGAAACCTACTACTGCAAAATTGTAATTATCTTTTTTGGAGCTTTTCATCTTGGGTCTCCACTGAAAATGGGCCTGTGCTCAGCTGGACTTACCCGGTTAACAAATGTGAAATAAATAAATAAATAGTATTATTCCTGGCTGACTCTTGTCGAATAGCACAGGGTAATGGCAATAATTTCCCAGCATTGTACAACTGCAAGTTACAGCAGTAAGCTGCTAACAAACTTCAGTATGTAATCACGGGATTAATAACTCCAGTCTCTACTTGCAAGCTATGCCATTTTGACAAAATTGCTTAACCAAACAGTGCACTTAGGTTGCCTATGAAATGAGGCACCCTTTTCGAATAGGCTTATCTGGTTAGTAAATGAAGTAAAATGAAGCATGTTCTGTATTTTTTCTTCTTTTTTTACCTTAATGCATGCTGTGCAGTGTCTGCATTTACCTGCAGTAATTATTCCAAACAAGATGCTCATATTGTGATGGTGCATTCAGCAGGCATTTACAATCTGTGCAATAAGAAATGGAACTATTTCGGGAGGATTGGAATGATTTATGCATTTCTCCATTTTAAAGTTACTGTCTGTGTTAAGCCATGATAACTGAAATGGCATCCCTATTTCTATATGAACAGCATATTGTTTTGTAAATGTGTTATGTTATTGTGTTCATTTACTTTTTTCAGTAAGATCACTGTTTCACTGCATTTGTGTACTGTTTTATACTGTTTTAACTGTATTTTCACTGCTAGATACTGTTTCATTAATCTAATTGCATTTTCACTGAATTACTTAACTGTAAACTGCTTTTTCATACTGAGAGTTGTATTTTCTGTTTGTGAGTGCTCTACCTGTGCATGTTTTGTGAGGTTTCTGTGCTCTAGTCAGGTATCATATAACTGATTTGTTTCCAGTTAAAAGCATTCTCTAGAGTCTTCTTGCTCCTTTATCTATTTAAAACTTTCATTTAGTGGTAAGAGCTAGTAGCTGTAATAGTTTCCCACCCTCTCTCCCTATTGGTGTCTTGTTCTTATACTTGTTGGCTTTGCAGTTGCCCGCTCATACTGTAAATTTGATCTGGGACACTCCTCCCAGTCTAGTGTCATTAGCTAATTCTACCTAGTACAGTGAGAACATTTGAGAACATTTGAGAAGGCCACCCCACTTAGGTTCTTAAGCTTGAATTATCTTCTGTTCCTGCTTTCCCTTTCCACTTTACTAAACAAAAAAAAAAAAAAAAAAAAAAAAAACTTTTCTAGGTGTGCTTTGTGTAGCAGCTGATAAGTATATTTTGGCACTTTTTAACTGTTCAGAGTTTTGCATTTGGGTTCATAGGTTCATAGGTAAGTACTAGGCTTTCTGCCCATGTGCATTTATAAGCCTAGCCACAGAGTGATGGCTTTCACCTCCCCATTAGATTAGTAACTTGGACCTCTGTCAACAGGGCTCCTGAAGTGATCCCAGGGTAGAACTTATGATTACCCATCCACTCATCAAGATTTCTCTTGAAGAGGGTCAGAGAGGAGCTTTGTCGAATATGGATTGGGATTCTATTCCAGAGTGAGGGGAGTCACTGGGACAGGAATCTATCCCTCCAGCATGTCTGTCCTGTGTTGTACATAGGTTCAAGTCACTAGAATGAGTGGTTCTGAGGGATCTTGTTTGTTTGAGGTGAAGCATGTCCATTAGTTCAGGGTTTGACATGGCCCTATAGTTCAGGCATAGGTCACCTCTGAGCAGACGGTAAGCGACTGAGAAGAGCTGGAGCTTTTTTAGTCGTGCTTCATAAGGCAATTGTTTAAGGCCCTTAATCCTCTTAGTGAGGTACTTCTGTGGTCTTTCTAGTTGTTGCAGGTGTCTAGTGATGTACATCCCAAATGGGACATTGTACTCTATTATGGGCCTAATGAGTGAGGAGTAAAGGGGCATAATCACCTCCTTGGATCTGGATGAGAAACCCTTTGTGATCAGGTGTGCCACATAGAAGGATTTCCTGACCATTTTGGCTATGTGGTTTGTACTTGTTGTGGAGTGACCTGAGTGCATGTGTTATGTGGCGGATTCTGGCACCCGACAGGCAGCTTACGGTAACCTTCTCCTTGTTCAGTCTAGTGAGTGGGACATCTGTGTGCCTGATGATAGAATCACCGATTACTAGTGTGTTAGGCGTGTTATTTAGCCTTAGGGGCTGTTTTTGCTTGGCACGCTGACATTCTGACGTATGTGTTACCTGGTTTCTGTTTTGGGGTGGGGGTTGCTTGGATGTATGCTTAGGAGGTCTCTGTTGTTTAGGCAGGTTCTTATTTAGAGCCTCCGAATATGTTTTTGCGTGTTTCTGAGAGTTGTTTTCTGGTGCAGCTATGGCTGGTCTATGTGAGTCTGGTAATGTGGTGCTAGTGTTGCCCTTCTCCTTGTGACTGGTTGATCCAGTCATGGGTTGAGAGAGCTTAGCCTCCAGTTTGGCTGTGTAGCTGCATCTCTCACATATGTTTGTGTTGGTTGGGAGGAGGAGGGGTTGTCTGTGTACATGAGGCAATTGTAACATTGCCTCAGGATGCCCAGATTCACCAGCTGGACCAGAGAGCACACCTGAAGCTGTCCCTTGAACATGCCTGAATAGATGGTTGGGACTGTATTGCTGATTGGATGAGTAAAGAGCCTTATACTTCCTGAGTATAGGGCTGAAGTGCAAGCTGTAAGCTAGTGCTAGTTTTAGTGAGTTTTAGTAAGTGCCGGTCTTAAATTGCCTTATTTCTAGTGCTGGGTTGAAGTATTTCAAGTTTCAAGGGAAAAACTGAAGTGCAGACTTCGTGGAGCCTGGAATAGTTTAACCGCAGCTAAACAGCACTGTGCGGTGTGCAAACCCGTGCAAAACCACGCTAAGCAGTTTTTATACCAGGGAGATCAAAAAGGATAGAAATTAGCCCAAAATGGCCAATGAGCTACAAGTTGCTGGGCTGGGACCACTCCTACAGGGACAGATAGGCTGCTCAGAGTTCCCTCTCTCACAGTGAACAAGGAAGCCACCTAATTATCCAAGTATGATATGGGCAACACAATAACTTTTACCTCAGTCCTGGATTCAGCAAAGCCTGAAAACTGGACTAGACTAGTTCAGAAAGGTGGGAAAACAAGGATTTTTTTTTGTGTTTTTTTTTTTTTTTGCAGAGCTTAAATTACTTTAAATACACAGAGGAGGCTAGCGCACTTGAGTGTGTAGCCTGCGACTGTGTTACAGGTAACTTAAATGCAAAAACGACAAACAGTAACTTTTTTTCAAGTGAAACAAGGAAATAAGTACAGTAAGCAATGCAGATATCACTAGGGATCCACAGAAATGCTGAAAAGCAGTGTTTTAGGTGGAATTAGCATTTCAGGGAAATAACAAGCAAACAACAAGCATACAAATAAAGCTAGATTCAGCAGGCCTGGATCTAGTCTATGCTACAGCAATCAAGGTGTACCAATTTCAGTAAGAAACAGTTCAAATATGCAGACACTAGAAGCCTTTAACCAGAAATTCCCAGCTCAGAAGGGCAGAGTCCAGCCTCTCCTCCCACAAGAGTGCAGACCCCAAACCTTCTTAATGTAAAATAACTGGCCTGAAGCCCAAGTGCTTAAACCAGAACTAATACACTTTTAGAATAACAGACACTGAGCCCTCAATCAGCAGTTCCCAACTTAGAAGGATGTAAGCTACCTGTCCTGCCACCCCAGTGCAGGCCACAAACCTTCCTAATGTAAAACAACTGGTCTGAAGCCCAAGTGCTTAATCCAAAAGACTTAGAATGATAGCTACACTTTAATCAAGTTACTACCAAGCAGTAATAAATACAGTTGAATACTGTAAAGAATGCCTGGATTAGTGCTCAAGTTATACAAACAAAGCTAGATTCAGCAGGCCTGGATCTAGTCTATGCTACAACAAACAAGGTGTACCAATTTCAGTAAGATGCAGTTCAAATATGCAGGCACTATAAGCCTTTAACCAGAAATTCCCAGCTCAGAAGGGCAGAGTCCAGCCTCTCCTCCCACAAGAGTGCAGATCACGAACCCTCTTAATGTAAAATAACTGGCCTGAAGCCCAAGTGCTTAAACCAGAACTAAAACACTTTTAGAATAACAGACACTGAGCCCTCAATCAGCAGTAACCAACTTAGAAGGATGTAAGATACCTGTTCTGTCACTACAGTGAAGACCCCAAACCTTCTTAATGTAAAACAACTGGCCTGAAGCCCAAGTGCTTAAACTAAATGGCTTAGAATGAGTTACACCAAGCAGTAATAAATACAATTGAGTACTTTTAAGATGACACAATTTAAACTATTTAACTGCAACTTTAACTATTTAAACTGTATTTGCTCTGATATTGCTACACACTTAAGTGTGCTAGCTTGCACTGTACTTGAATAGTTTTTAGTGCTGTTTTAGCTGCTTTTCTGTAAAAAAAATTCTATGCTTGTTTTCTGCCTTTCCTGTAACTAGTCTAGCCCAGATACAGATTTGCTATATCCAAGACTGTTTGTAAGCTTCTGAGCCCCCCAAGCCTTTCTGTGTTGGAGGGAAGCCTTTTAGCTTATCACTGGGAGTGGTAAGCACTAGGTAGCCTATCTACCACAAGAGGAATGGCTTCTGGCCCAGAAATTGTAGTTATTAGCCATTTGGGCAGTTTTTCCATCTCTTTCAACTTTCTGGTTTAAAGGTGCACATTTGCATTTTTCCCGCCTTGTTTGTAACTAGTCTAGTTCAGATACAGATTTGCTGTATCCAGGACAGTATGTAAGCTTCTGAGCTCCCAATCATTTCTGTATTGGAGGGAAGCCTTCTAGCTTATCAGTGGGAGTGGTAAGCACTAGCTAGCCTATCTACCACAAGAGGAGTGTTTTTTGGCCCAGAAATTGTAGTTTATTGGGCAGTTTTTCCATCTCTTTTAACTTTCTGGTTTAAAAGCCCATGTTTGTGCTTGTTTCCCACCCTTCCTGTAACTAGTCTAGTCCAGATACAGACTTGCTGTATCTAGGACTGTTTGTAAGCTTCTAAGCGGTGCCAAAGTCTGATCTTCAAATTTTCCCTTAGATCTGCTAGTTCTCTGCCTCCTGCACTTTTACTAGCTTATTAGTCAAGCACTTTACCAGACTTCTTGTAGCAATTATTGTAACACACAAAAGTGCTACCAGCACTAAATGTTCTACAAAGAAACAGCTCCAGTACTTATTATTAATGCCTACCCCTCCAGGCATGTCTAAAGGTCAGTTCCCTGTGCTTTCTTTTATTAACCTAGTGAACTTGGGCATCCTGAGGCAATGTAGCAACTGTTTCATGTACACTGACAACCTGCTCCTCTTACCTCCTAATACTCAGACTTGTGAGAGATGCACTTATATATCCAAATTGGAAGCCACATACTCTCCAGCCAAGACCAGAAGGGAGAAGGTCAATACTTGCACCACACCACATGGAACACATAGCCCTCCAGAACACACACCAGCACTGCCTTCACATAAAAACACAAACCACACACCCACCCTCATGGAGGCTCTCAATAAAAATCTACACAAACAGCAAAGACCTACAAGGCAGAAATGCACTCGACCACCACAACACAATCCTAATCATGAGACACATAACTCTCCTAAACAGTGTGCCACTCAACCAAAGCCCCAAAGGAAAAACAGCATGCCCAACACACTAGTCATCGGTGATGCAATAGTGAGGCACACTGATGTCCCACTCACTAGGTAGAATAAGGAGAAAGTAACAGTCAGCTGCCTTTCAGGTGCTAGGATCCACCATATAACGCACACACTCAGGTCCCTCAACAACAGGCTCTGGCTCTGTCATTGTACATGTGGGTGTGAATGACCTGAGATGTATCTCCCTGGACTACATGAAAAGAGACATGGAGGAGCTCTCGAATTATGTAGCCCAGGCAGGTATGACACTACCCCTGAGCAGCATCCTACAATAACCCAAAATGATACCTCAGTACAAGCAGAAAATGACTGATTTCAACAACTGGCTACGTTTCTGGTGTCATTATAAGGGGATCCAGTATCTGTCTGCCTGGGGTGACATGATTGACAGACCTCGATGCTTTGCCAGAGATGGCTTGCATCTGTCACCCTTGGGCTTCCGGATACTGGCCAAGGCTCTTGCCATCCCTATAGTGCCTTTTTAGGTGGTATTCCAAAGACCAGATTATCCCTGTAATAGCTACAAACAAATGCAATCTGAGGGTCATGCTGCTGAACTTTAGAAGTCTAAATCTCAAAATGCAATCACTCAAAGTAGTCCTTAAAATGGAGAACATTGACATTTGTGCTGTAACAGAGACCTGGTTCAAGGCAGCAGAAAGCACCCCTGCACTAAAAGGCTATAACTCATTCTACACCTTTCGGCCCCAGAACTTTGACCGAAGCCCCAAAGGTGGTGGTGTTTCCATATTCATAAAGGATTCGCACACCTCCAGACTGGTAGACAACATAACGCATCAGGGATACTTCAGGTGCAGCTAACATTGGGTAAGACAGCAATTCAGGTCATAGCCTACTATAGGTCCCTGACCATGTCCCAAGACTCACACTCCATGTTCCTAAGCATCCTGGAGAATATTAGGGTCCAACCTAACCCTCTCATACTGGGCAACTTCAACTACTCCTCCATTAACTGGGAAAACTATTCATGTACCAATATACTTGCCCAACGTTTCTTGGAATTCATTAATTCCAATACCCTGGACCATCTTGTTCTTACCCCCACTAGAGGTAGCAACATCCTTGACCTGGTCATTACTAATATGGGCAACCATTGCTCTACACCAGTAGCCAACTCCTCCCTGGTGAGATCTGACCACAAACTAATCACCTTGGAAATCAACATCCCTCCCACCCCCCCACCCCCAAAGGTAACCACCATGAAAAACTTCTCCAAAGCTAACTTTGGGCTCCTAAAACAGAGGTGGCTAACTTCACAGCACCCATGCAAATGGAGAATAGTTGCATGACCCACAAATCATAAACCAATGCACTGTACGAACACCTACACAAATGCATGGATCTCACCATACCCAATAGAACCAAGATGCTCTCCTCCAAAAAAAGGAAGCCAATCTGGTGGTCCCCTGCCATAAACAAACTCTACAACAGAAGGAGGAAACTAATGTGGAATGAGGTGAAGTCTCAAGACTGGAAAAACTCCCTTATCAGCCTCAACAAAAAGTTGAGATCCCTCATCAAATCCTCTAAAACTAGCTATGAAAACAGAATTGCAGCAGATAGTAAAGGCAACCACAAGGCCTTCTATAGTTATGTAAAGAATCTCCACGGCAATACCCAGATTTGCTTGCTGACCCTCTTCAAGAGAAATCTTGATGAGTGGATGGGAAATAGAAAATTCACCCCGGGGATAACTCTAGTGGCTCTACTTGACAGAGACACTGGGAATTAAGGTCGGGTGGCACAATGCTAGGGTATCCCTATGACAAGGCTTGTAAAGGCCCCAGGGCCATTAGCCTAATACACACCTATGAACCTATAAACCTAAGAGGATCATACATTTTTCTTATTAAGAAAGCACTGCAGGTGATTGAGTTGGGTCAAATGTTTGAACAGGTATATATGGAATGGGGCATTATATTCAGTGCTTTGCCTTATGAGAAATGAGCATAGTGGAATGATTATCTAGATTTGGACACCATACATTTAGATACAAGCTGTGTGACTTCCTTACAATACTGAATACATGATCAATGAGCAGTTCATGGCCAACATAGATTTCCAGATCCCTGACTATGCAACCAACTTTTATGGCTGTGTTGCCAATGTGATAGTGACAAGAGATTTCAAAAGATAAGATAATACATTTCTTTGCATTTAATTTTAGTCCATAGTTTTGACACCATCTATTTGTTTGTGAAAAGTTGCCTTTTTGGATTTTAGTGTCTTCTGGTGAGTTTATGATGGCACCAAGTTACCAGCCATATGCAAACTTGGTTAACCATAAACCTTTAACATTTAGTTTGACCTCCAAGAAATAAATATAAAAGAAGAGTGGTCCAGGGACCAAAACCTGGGGTACACCACTAGTGACAGGTCTTTTGAAGATGAAAGAGCCACCTATCTTAATTTTCTGGGCTCTATTTGTGTTCCAATTTGCTGTTCAATGGGTTACCTAGGGATTTAAACTTAGCTGGGAGAGTTTATCTATAATACGTGAATGTGGGATTGTGACGAATGCCTTTTCAAGGTTTATTTATGCAGTGAGTACTGATTTGCCCTTATCCATTGCTTCAATAACCATCTTGAAGAAGTCATCCAGGTTATGAGTCCTCACCAATATGAGTGACTGATGCAAACCCTCAAGTGTAGGGCCCGCACTGGTTAAATCTGACCATAAATCAGTCATTTTTGAAGTAGCAATATTACCAGAACTCCCCAAAGGAGAAGTCAGACTAAACAACTTCACCAAAGCTAACTATACCCTCATAAGTGAAGGTATAATTGACTTCCAAGCTCCAATTTCTACAGATGGCATTGACAGCTATACTAAGGTATGAATTAATGCCCTGTATAGATATCTACACAAGTGTATAGACACAGCTGTGCTGGATAGGATTAAAGCAAGACCCTCAAGAAAAAGGAACCATCCTGGTGGATGTTTAGCATTAATAAATTATACAATAAGTGAAAGAAGCTGTTGTCTGAAAATACAAAAGTTAGATCTCAGAACTGGAAGAGCACCCTCCTCAGCCTAAACAAGCAAATAAGACAACTCGTAAAATCTTCAAGGAGCAACTATGATAAATAATTAGCAACCGTAGAAAAGGATAACCATAAGGCTTTCTTCACCTATGTCTGCAACCTAAATGGTAGGACTTAGATGTGTGCTAAACTAATTGCGGATGGCATCACACAAACTTACCCTGCAGAAATTGCAAAGCTGCTAGCAGACAGGTTTGGCAAAAGTTCACCCCCTATCCACCTCAAGCGTACCACATTCCATGTCTTCATCATCTCCTCCTCCCTACATCTCCAAAGAGCAAGTCATCAATGGTCTCTCCAAGGCTAAGACCACAGCCTCCATGGGACCAGATGGCATTCTGGGCTGCATTCTTAATGTTCTAAAACAAGAGCTAGGTACTCCATTAGGCACTCTGTTAAACCACAACCTGAGTACTGGCTTTTTCCCTACTTAATGGAAAACAGCTGTTATCCCCCTCCACAAGGGTGGTTTGGCAACAGACGCAGGTAACTATAGATCCATAAGTTTAACCAGCCTCATATATAAGGCAATGGAATGAATCACTATGGACCTCAAAATAAGGATATAGCTGACTTCCAAACTCTGGATCTTCCCCAGTTTGGTTTTGTCAAGGGCAGGTCATGCCTGTTATACCTGGTAGATTTCTTTGAGAATGTGACCAGAGCCATAAACAAAGGCAAAGTTGTGTACACAGCCTATCTTGACTTGGCCAAGGCTTTTGACACTATCCCACATTCATGCATCATTGACAAACTAAACCAGTTGAATATCAACCACTATGTTGTCAGGTGGGTTGCAAACTGGCTCACAGATCAACAACATGCAGTCTAAGTGGGAGACTTTACCTCTGCCAGCAGACCTGTCACCAGTGGGGTCCCATAAGGGTCAGTGCTGGGTGCACTCTTGCTTGGCATATACTTCTCAGACATCCAGGCCAAAACAGAGGGGGTTGTGGCTAACCAAGTATGTGGATGACTGCAAAGTAGGTGCTGTCACTGAATTCACTAGCAATGTCAGCATACTTCAAAAGGGGCTTACACAGACCAATGATTGGTACCAAAGCCATGGTCTTAAACTAAATGTTAAAAAATGCATCATCATTCCCTTCAGTAAAAACAAGGTCCCTGATGATTATAAAATAAACAATAACAAAGTACCAATTCAGCAGGGGTGGCTCGTGCTATAGGACTGCAGGACTGCAGCCCCCCCAGCTGTGGAAAGAAAACAAAACAAAATAAAAAAATAATTTTCTCGAGTCCCGGAACTCACACATGTGTGATTCACAGGTTGGGAACTCCAGACTGCTTTGTTAGAAGTCTGGATAGGAGGAAAGGTCATCTCTGCCCAGCAACCCAGAAGTCTGTGTGGTGACGACTGCACAGAATGGAAGACGTTCGGACCGCAACGTCCGGCACAGGTAGGGAACTGAAACATAAGGTGTGTGTGTGTGTGTGTGTGTGTGTGTGTGTGTGTCTGTGTAAAATTCCCCAAGTGCTATATGGTGGTGGGTAGAGAACAGACTTGAACCCCATACCTTGGGCTTAGGTGGCAAGAGCCTGAATTCCCCACCCACCACCATTTGTAAAAAATGTGCAGATTTTTCCCTCATACTTGTTCTGTTCCTCAGAAAATATGTGGTTTCTGTATTTTTGTGTCCTTACAAAGTCTGTAGTGCATTGATATAGTGATAGCATTGTTGCCTTACAGCTACAGGTTCTCTGGTTTGATTCTTGGTTGAGGTGCCTTCTGTGTGGAGTCTGCATGTCTTCCCTGGGTTTGTGTGGGTTTGCTCTGGTGTCTTCCCATCTTACAAAGACATGTGTCTGTCTGGAGTGTTTCTCCCTGGGCCTCTACTGAAAATTGGCTTTTGTTCCATGTCAGACTTCCCTAGCTAACAAATGTTAAATAAAAATGGCAAGCATTTGAATTTCAGACTTCATATTTTTCAGAAAGTACATGGTAACAGAAAAGCTTTTATTCTAGCAATTTTCTAAGTTTATAAGATGGATATTTGAAATTTTCCCTATTTTCGGGACTGTATTCCTCAATTATTGGCTTTGTCTAGTTTTTTGTGCTAAGGTTGAGAGCTATGGTAAGAACGAAATTCACTGAATATGTTTGGGGGCTGTATTTCCCCATTACTGGCTTTGTTCAGGTGGTTTTTGCTAAGAGGTTGAGAGCTATGGTGAGAACTGAATTCACTGAATATGTTTGGGGGCTGTATTCCCCCATTATTGGCTTTGTTCAGGTGTTTTGTGCTAAGAGGTTGACAGCTATAGTGAGAACTACATTCACTAAATGGTAGCCATTTAAGTTTCAGTATTCCTCTCTTACACAAAACAGCTGATTTGGTATAGTTGTATGTTGCTCTGACTGTTTTGCACAGGGTCCTGTCAGTCCCAGTCCTGGCAGTGAAATGTATGGTGGTAAAACAGCATTTTATTCTAGCAACTTTCCAATATTATATAAGCAATGTTTAAAATGCGTCCCTGGTTTTTGGGCGTTTGTCCCCCCCCAATAAATTTTGGCTTTTTCCAGATTACTTGTGCTGCAAAGTTCAGAGATACAGCTGAGTGAGTAGATTTTACAAGGAGCTGAGAGCTGCAGGGGAGCAAACGTTTAGTGCTGCTTATGCTGAGACTGCTTGCATTGTTAATAGCACAACAGGTAGTGCACTTGCTTTTGATGCAGAAGGCTGTGGGTTCTACTCCCACAGTAGATAGATGCATTGATGATACTGTACTGTTTTGCAAAGGGGGTGGAGCCGCACCAATTTTTGGTGAAGATACCTAGTAACTATGAACCTGTTTTCAGTTTTCCTTCCATTCCCTATTGCAATATACCTAGCTTATCATTTCTATAGTGTAAAATAGGCAATTTATTCCTCAGGGACAACAGACACTTTATTTGTAGATGAAACAATGAAATATAAAGTTGTTTGCTAGCAGCAACCTCTTCATTAGTAACAGATCTCTTTAATATGGAATTATTTAGATGATTTTTACTTCTTCAGAGATTGTGCATATGTACTGATACTGGTGGACTGTAGAACTTTGAGTAGACTTTTATGATGTAAATGTTCTGAATTGGGCAGTTTTGTCATTATTGGTACATGCATTTTTTTCATTGTTTACTGGAAAAATGTTCAAAACAATAAATTTAAAATGCCCTCTAAAACTGTACTGTATTGTACAAGGAATATAATTTAATACAATCAGGAAGGTGTATGAAAGAGCATGTGTATGTTTCATGTGCAAGGGGCCTGTGATTTGAAAACAGCCCAAACCCAAAGTTAATCTTTATCTGCCACTGGTAAAATGTATTTTCTTTGAATGTGGGTTTCAATGCTGTTTCAATGAATGTGAGTTTCAATGGCAGAGAAGTTTTAATGCCAAGTCTGTTTTCATTGTGAGACTGCATTGCTTTGTTTAGCAGATATCTATTAGTGTTTGTGCTGTAAAATGCAAAATAAAACTTTCAAATGAAGTCCAAATCATCGCAGAAGTAAAGCAGTATGCACATTAGTGTTTATGGTGAATGGGGTGAAATAGCCAAGTAATAGTTCATTGGAATGGCTGTAGGGGAGGAACCTCCATCTGACCAAGATTTTGTGAGAGGGGGAAGGGCGGCAAACTCAAAGACAGCCCCAGCTGAACTATACTTTTCAACTGTCTAGATTTTTGCAGAATGAATAGATTTTTGCTTATTTTTGGTTTGTTCCTCATAACATTTGTGGTTTTCTGGCAAATCATTTAGGAATGAAGTCACTAAATAATGACAGACACTGAGTTTCAGACTTCATAACCTTCAGAAAAATGCATGCTAAAGCAAGACCTGTTATTTGATCAACTGTCTCAGTTTATACAAGAGCAATTTTTACTACTGTTTATATGTCCCCCCCATATATTTGGCCTTGTCCAGATTTCCTGCATTAACAGGTTGAGAGGTACGTGCAAATAAATTGCTTTATAGAATTAGGCATATCCAAACCTCTCAACTGTCCCCAATTTTGGCTCAAAATGTTGCTCTTCCCCTAATAATCCCTCCACAAAATGGCAATTTTGGAAGAAAACATGGAGGGTTTACAATTAATAAACAACTGTAATAATCAGAGTTATAGATTACTTTTATTTCAGAAATGCATGCAGATTCTTTTAGTTTTTCAGCTGCTCAAGTTAGCAGTACTAATATTAAAAAAGTGTCCCTTCTTTGACAGGTTCCCAGCTGTATTGTGTGGCTATTTTATATTTTTGTATCATATTTTTGGTCCGTTTTTCATAAAATTGTGTTTTTTTGGCAAATTAGTGGCAAATTGTTAAAGACTGAAGTTAGAAAATAATGACAGACATTTCAGTTTCATATCCATATCGTTGTCGCCTCACAGTAAGACATTGTCCTGTTCGATTCTCAGCTAAAGCGTCTTCTGTGTGGAGATATGCATGTGTGGGCGTACCTTCGTTGAAGGTTGTACGTCAGGGCTGGCAACTTGGTACGTAAAAATCTACTGCCAATCATTAGCGTACTGGAGTTCCGCTGTGGTGACCCCTAACAGGGAAAAGCCAAAATATACAACATTTCATACCCTTCAGAAAATTCATATGAATACAAGACCTACTATTCTATTATCTTTTTAAGTTTATAAGAGCAATATTTAAAAATTGTCCTTATTTTTGGGCCTTTATACCACTTCTATGTTCATAGGTTCATAGGTAGGTACTAAGCTATTGGCCCTAGGGCCTTTATAAGCCTAGCCAAAAAATGTACCCTGGCTTTCGCCACCCAAGAAAATTATTTTCCTGTGCCCCTGTCGAGCAGAGCCACAGAAGTGATCCCTGGGGTGAATTTCCCATTTCCCATCCAATCATCAAGATTTTTCTTGAAGAGTGCTAATGAGGAGCTCTGTTTGACATAGATAGGTAGTGTGTTCCAGAGTATGGGAAGTCTCTGGGACAGGAATCTATCCCTCCAGCATGTTCTGTTTATTGTGGTGAAAAGGTTTAGGTCCCTAGAGCGTGTAGCTTGGAGGGATTGGGATTTCTTTAAGTGGAGCATGTCCAATAGCTCTGGGTTTGACATAGCTTTGTATGTTAGGCAGAGATCACCCCTGAGTAGGCGATATGCGATGGAGTAAAGCTGTAGTTTTTTGAGACGTTCTGTGTAGGGCATCTGTTTGAGGCCAGTAATCCTCTTTGTGAGGTATTTCTGTGGTCTTTCCAGTTGTTGTAGATGTCTTGTGATATACATACCAAAAGGGGCATTGCACTCTATAATGGGTCTAATGAGTGATGAGTAGAGGGGAACAATGACCTCTTTTTTTCTGGATGAGAATCCTTTTGTGATGAGATGAGCCACATAGAAGGATTTCCTGACCACTGTGGCGCTGTGATTATCAAAGGAGAGACTACTGTCCACCTGTGTCCCAAGGTCTTTTATCACATTTTCGGCATTAAGTAGACTACCAGCTATGAGGTAGTTCATGGGTACAGAGTTTTTACCAAAGGGGATGACAATACACTTTTTGGCATTGAGCTTCAGGCCATGGCTTCGACACCAGGTATCTGTCTCAGTGAGGCCCTTTTGTAGTTTGTCCACATCGTTAGGAGTTTCAATTATGGCTCCTAGTTTGCAGTCATCTGCAAACTTTGTTAGCCAAAGACCTTCTGTGTTAGCCTGCACTTCAGAGTAGTAGATACCAAACAAGAGAGGACCCAGGACTGAACCCTGTGGTACTCCACTTGTCACTGGTCCGAAGTCAGATTTGGAATCTGCTACTTTCACAGTGTGGGTTCTGTCCGTGAGCCAGTTGGCAACCCATCTTGTGACATAGGAATTTATACCTAGTTTAGTGAGCTTATCTAAAATTCCAGAGTGGGGGATGGTGTCAAAAGCCTTGGCTAGATCTAGATAGGCTGTGTGAACCATTTTAGCCTCATCTATGGCTTTGGTGACTGCTTCAAAGAAGTCAATCAGGTTTAGGAGACATGATCTGCCTTTTACAAATCTAAACTGGGTAGGGTCCAGAGTTTGGAGATTACCAATGTCTTTGTTTATGAGATCCATGATGATACGTTCAATGGCCTTGCAGACCAGGCTCGTCAGGCTAATGGAGCGGTAGTTCCCGGGGTCCGTCATGGCTCCACCTTTGTGGAGTGGGATAACCCTTGTGGTGCGCCATTCAGTAGGTACAAAGCCTGAGGTGAGGCTATGACTGAACATGGTACTTAGTTAGGGTGCAAGTTCATTCTGTAGTTCGTGTAGAACGCAGCCTGGGATATTATCAGGTCCCATGGATGCTGTGTTCTTGGCTTTGGAGAGTGTGTCTTTTACCTGTGCAGCCGTGATTATAGGAACTTTGCATTCTTCGGTATAGAGATGAGCCCTCTAGGGGGTGAGAGGGGGGTAAAGTTAGCACTGAACCTATCTGCTAGGATGTTGGCAATATCAGTTGGTTCTGTATATTTAGCGCCATTGTGCTGTAACTCAGTGCAGATCTGAGTGTTCCCACTGAGATTCTTGACATAGCTATAGAATGCTTTGCGATTGTTTTTAGAGTCAGTGGCAATTTTGTTTTCGTAACTAGCTTTGGAGGATTTTATGAAGGATCTCAGCTTCTTACTGAGGTTGACCAGGGAGTTCCTCCAGTCATGGGATTTTACTTTTTTTTGCAACAGTTTCTTTCTTCTGTTGTAGAGTTTGTTTATGGCAGAGGACCACCAGATTGGCTTCCTTTTTTTGGAGGATAACATCTTGGTTCTATTAGGGATAGCATGGTCCATGTGCTCGTGTAAGTGCTTATAAAGTGCATTTGTGTAGGATTCAGCAGACAAACCTCTATTGTCCATCTGCATGGGTGTCGTGAAGTTTTCCACTTCTGTCTTAAGAAGTGTGAAGTTGGCTTTGGAGAAGTTTTTTTACGATGGTTTCCCTAATTGGGGGTGGGGGGTGTATGGCTTTGTCCAGATTTCTTGCTCTGAGGTTGAGAGGTATGACAAATGTGTCAGGGCCATCACAAGTCAGCCAGAGATATTTCAAATTGTGACATATTTGTTGCACCCCACTCCCCCATGTAGTGACTCTGGATGTTTCCAAGCAAGGCAAGGAGTAGTTTTGCAGTGTAAATGTGCAGTGTGTCCCCCCCATCCAAGGTAGACACAAGTACTACAGTGGCTTTTCATCTGTCCTTGATTTTGCAGAATGTTCTGGTTCCTGTCATATTTTTATACAATTGATTTATCCTTATTATTATTCAGAAAGTGCCTGTTGCTCTGTATTTAAGTAGCAATGCTTTAATGACCATCAGGTAAGCTTGTCTGAGACTATAAGATGCAAGTAAGCTTTAATAAGCATACTGTTAAAGAATTGCCAACACTGAAATCCTTTCTGTTGTTGCCATGCAGAGAATACTTACATAACTAGATAACGTATAAGTCTTGGGTACTGAAATGCATATGACAGTATTTGTAATAAAGGACAGGATCACATTATTTTAAGAAGCTCATTACATTTGTTGGAGAATTGTAGTCATTTTTGCAGGCTTTACCTGCAAACTAAACAGAATGCCAATCTATCGTGTGTGGTCCATAACCTGTGCAGTAATCCTTTAAGCAATGTATGTTGAGCTTGTTTCTTGTTTGCTTTTCATTTTTTACTTTGATCATGTTTTCCCCATGAAACAAGTAGCTGTTGTCAGGCATCAGGTCTTTTTTGGATAAGAAACATTTTTACAAGTGGGGGTATCACAGAGATTGTTACTTTCAGCATGTTACGTGGCACTTTAATAAAGCTGAATATAAATTATAATTAGAACAGCAGTGCAAGGAGATGTTGTTTGAGTTGAGTGCTGCTTGTTTTTCTTATACTTGATTTTGACTTGCATTCCAGTATTGTATTTAAAAAGTAATTTATTTTTTCATGCCTCACAACCTTTTTGTTTCCATCTAGATATTAAGTAAGCTGTCATGCAGCCAATGCACTGAAATATTTGTTTTCTTCTACACTTCATTTTGTCTTGATTGGACTCTCATAATGACGGTTTGGCACCCAGGGCAGCATATTTAATTAAAGTTACAGTTTTTGTGGTCTTGAACATAGCTTCTCCCCTTTCTGGTTGGCCACACCCATTCTCATTGACCCCACCCATTCAGCTGTCTTCTGCTGCCCCTCTTTGATTTGAAGTCACCAGCCACAACTGCAATTCAGTAGTGAGAGACCTGGGAACACAAGTTGACTGTGACCTCAACTTTGACCGCCATCTGTCTGTCTACTGTGGTGAGTAAGGCATTCTATGTCACTCACCTAATTATCAAAGGCATCACCTCAAGAGCAAAAGAGGTTATAACTCTCCTGTACTCATCCCTCATTGGGCCTGTTATTGAATATAATGCTCCCTTTGGTATGCATGATACCAGACACCTGCAGCAGCTTGAAAGAGTTCAGAGATTTCTAATTAAAAAAATTAGGTTCTCCTGCATGTCTTATATGGACAGTCACTGTCACTGTCCTCAGTAGCATATAGACTATTAGAAGTGACTTACGTCTAGTTTACGGGGCTATCTCTGACCCAGATCTAATGGAAATGCTCTACATCCATAAGTCAAATGGGACTAGAGTCACCTGTTCCAGGGACCTCAATCTAGCCTGTGACATAAATAGGACTTGCTGGAGTGACAGATATATCTCAGAGGTTGCCACTCCTCTGGAATGGGCTTCCAATCTATATCAAGCAGAGCACCTCCATGACCCTGTTTAAGTGCAACCTGGATGACTGGATGGAAAACCATACATTTTTGGCGGGGATTGCCCTGGCTTCTCTGCTAGACATGGGTAGTTCTTGCTAGAAAAACCTTGGGCATAGATGATAACTCTCACCTAGTATTACATTGTGATTTAATGGCTAGGCTTGTAAAGACCCTCGGGTCAATAGTCTAGTAACATCCTATGAACCTATGAACCTTATTTTTTTTTGTGGAAAAGATATGAAGAGTATGAGGGTAACAAGAAAAAAAACAGTGAAGAAATAATGTTGGAAATAAAAACATGGCTGTGGTTGAAGGGATGGTAAGAGTAATTAATAAATAATAGTAAAGTGTATATATATATATTGTGAAATTGTATGATATTATATAAGAAATGTGTCTTCTTCATCTTCTTCTTTCGGCTTTTCCCAGTTAGGGTTCACCACAGCGGATCACCTGTCCACTCATGATTGGCAGTGGAGTTTTACGCTGTTGAGTTGCCAGCCCAGCGCCCAACAGAAATGTGTAAATATTGTAAAAAAAAGATGAGCTGATAAATGTGAGAGTTACTGGTTCGGAGACTAGGTAGGAGATGTGAGGGTGTTTTAGCCAGGGGTGATATCAGAGCAAAGCTAGAAATTGTATTAGTGCCAATTTAAAGGTGCTGAGGTTGCCCATTGGCTTAAGTGTAGTAGGGAGAGCATTCAAAGTCTTAGTTATGGAATTAGAGTACAGGGGAGTTCCAGCAGACTTTTGAATTTTTGCTCATACTGAGGATTTTTTTTTATCATGTTTGTTGTGTGTACTAGTTATGGTTTATGTATTATGTTATGGGTTATGGGTTATGAGTAGCTGAGTATACATCAGGTGGCTGGATAGTTCTGGATTTAGTTTAGCATTTGTGTTGGCACAATGGTTAAGGTGTTTACTTTACAGACCTAAGGTACAGAGTTTGATTTTCACCTTTGAGGGAAATTTACCAGGCCTAAAATGGCCCACAAGGATAAGTACCCCAATACTCACATATGAATGCATTTATTTGTAACCGGATGTAGTATTTGCTTGACAGAGGACCAAAATTGTTTGTAATTATGTCTACGGTTGATTTATATACCATAATAGTAAAGTTTCTTATCTAAAGTAATTTGTACTTTTGTAAGATTTCAGAATTGTTTAAAATGCTGCAGGATTTCAGAAGTTATTAGCTTATGCTATTCCTTGCAATCCATGTCTCTTTATGTATGAGGATTTTACTGGGAGCATGATTGGATTTTATTTCATTCTTCTTAGGGTTGCACAGATGTTAAGAGTACCTAAGAATAGTTTATTAGCATTGTCTAAAAGGAGAGTTAGTAGGATGCACCAGCTGAAGGATTTTAGTATGGTTATAAAGGTATCATATCTGAATTTACAAAAGGTTGCAAGTCATTTTATAGAGTTGTTCTTTGGCTTGATGGGAATAACCCTATCTATATATGTTGGGAGGTGATTGTTCAGAGATTTTGAGAGTGCTTCAATGGAAATGTATTTGATGAGATCAGATACCAGTATCCAGTCTAACATTTATCTTTTGGTTTATTGAAATGTGTTGGGGGTAGAGATAAGTTGAGTTAATCCATAAGGATTTAAGCTGAGTAAGTGGAAATTAGTGGTGATGTTTAGCCTATCTATTTTTGCATGCCCTAGTATTATTGTCTCATATGAGATGGTATTGGATGACCATGAAAGGATATCTTTAAGTGTGGATAGGTTGTTTTCTAGTGTAATGTAAAGATCGAAGATGTACATTTTTTATGGTTACTTATGTTTAAGAGGGTTATCTGTAATTCTGCACTGTAAAATTTAGGTATGCTGTTTGAGTAAAGAGAGATTTCATAGGTGTTAGGATCTAGAACGCTTTTTTAAATTGTTGTTCTGCCCTAATTACTTTATAGCCAGGTGGTAGTATTTTTCTGCATGTTTTATGTTAGGTTTGTAAACCTCAGGTGATTTGTGTAGTCACTCTCAGAAGTTAATTAGGTTTCTTCACATCCAGACTACAAAAGGTGCAATAGATTTATGGCCTAGGGTAAGGGGAAACACTACAGCTATAAATGAAAGAACTCAATTAAAAAATATATTTTTCAGCTTGTATATATGTATGACCCCAGTGGATGTGAAATAAAAAGTGCTACAGGTACCTTACTATATGTGTTTTCCTTGGCAATGGACATTCAAATAGGCAAACTAATGAAAGAGTGACAAATTTCTAAAGAAAATATCATTAAATTTCATTAATCCCCAACATGTACACTGAGGAAACTAACATAGCACCTGATAGCATGGTACAAAATACAGACTGTTTCTAGCATCCAGTGTATATACTGTTTAATTATTTATTTATTTATTTATTTATTTATTTATTTATTTATTTCCAGTTTGATTACCGGGGAAGTCCACTGGGTCTGAGTGACCCATTTTCAGTGGAGGCCCAGGGATAAAAGCTCCAAGATACATAATACAGATAAGGTACAGAAATACACAGATGTCAGTCTTACATAATATGAAAACAGTTACAAGTACGTACCTTGAAAATATGCATAATAAGCAGAAAAGCAGTGAGTGTGGACTTATTGTTTATACATTTTCTTTAGTGTGCACACTCAGATATTAGGTGAGAAGATGTTTTATATACATACGTTTAAGTAAAATGAGGATACACTATACATGCACAATTTCAGAAAAGAAATTAGTAATGGAAAGCTATATACAATATTTACAATGTTGAACCATAAGAAATAAGCAGCTAATAGAGAAAGGAGAGCAAAGAAAATACTCGTAGGAGCATAGCTGAAGGAGAGTTATTGAGGTTATCGATAGCTACTGATATTGTATTGATAATTATTGATAGCTAATGGAGAAGGGAGAGCTTAGAAAATTCTTGTGGGAGCATAGCAGAAGGAGAGTTATTGAGGTCTTAGGAACCTGAGGGGGAAAACCCCCAGGAGCATAGCTGAAGGAGAGTTGTTGAGGGCTTAGGAACCAGAGCGGGAAAACCTCCCAGGGGATTGGACTAAGGAAGATTAGGTTGGATGGTGGCAATTGCATTTCCATTTTGTGACCAGGTGTTTGGTAAGCTGAGTTTTGAAGTTTTCTAAGCTTGGGATGGTTCTTAGAGAGGGAGGAAGGGAATTTCATTTTTTGTCTAAAGAGACAGTGAGGAGAAGTTGGCCTGCTGTACTTTTGGGTTTGAGGATAGCAATTAGATTTTGATGCTCAGATCTGAGAGTTCTATTAGTGGTGTAATGGGGGAGGATATTAGTTAGCGCTGGACACTTAGTTGGGTGATATACAAGTCTGTGTGCAGTGGTGAGTTGGAGGAAGTCCAAGTAGTTTGGGAGTTCAAGCCACTTTAGGGATCTTAGGGTAAGGCAGTGATGGGTAGAAGGTTTAGATTTGGTAGCAAATTTTGAGATTTTATTATAGAAGTTTTCTAGTTTGGAGGAAATAGAGGAGGATAGGTTAGTTAGCAGGGGGGCTCCATATAATAAGGAAGGCAGTAGATAAGTGGTGGCTAGAGTATTCCTAGTAGTATAAGAGAGGAAGTGATTGTTCCTATACAGCATACCTAGCTTTTGGTGGGTTTTTTTAATATTTTGTTGAATATGGATATCGAACTTGAGATGTTCGTCAATAGTGATACCAAGTAGTTTAGTGGAAGGAACCACTTCTATAGCTGAATTAGTTTGACTTAGCACTTTGAATGCATTTTTGTTGCAGGAGAATGACTTTGTGGGAGGGAAAAGTAGAATTTTGATTTGTTTGCAGTGAGAGAGAGGTGGTTTTGGCGCATCCAATTTTCGGTGGTTGAGAAGGCAGTTTGTGTTTTAGACAGCAATTCTGAGAGGTTAGATGCAGAGTAGCCTAAGGTAGAATCATCTGCATATTGAATAATTTTGGAATCAGGAATGGCAGCATGAAAGTTGTTTATGAAGATATTGAAAAGCATGGGCCCTAGGATACAGCTCTATGGTATGCCAGTTGGGGTAGGTAAGAAGGAAGAGGTAGAGTACTTCCATTTGACTGCCTGAGTTCTATCTGATAAGTAACTTGAGAAACAGGATATAGTGTTTGGGGAGAGATGGAGCTTTGAGAGGTGATAAACAAGGTGTTTGTGTGAAACAGTGTCAAATGCTTTGGACAGATCGAGCAGAACAGTAGAGACTAGATGTCCAGAGTCTCGGGCTAGATTGACTGTTTCTAAGAAAGAGAGTAGAGCAGTTATAGTACTATGACCTGGGCGGAAACCATGTTGTGTAGGTGTAAGAAGATTGTTTTGGGACAGGTAAGGCATAAGTTGAAGGTGAATGCACTTTTCAAGGATTTTAGAGATTGGAGAGAGCAGAGCGATAGGGTGGAAGTTAGAGATGCTGGCGATTTTGCCTCCTTTATGAAGGGGAAGAATATAGGCTGAGCACCAGAGTTTGGGGACGGAAGATTCCTTAATAGATCTGTTGATTATAATACTGATTGGGAGAGCTAAGGCATCAGCAGCACATTTTAGGAAGGCAGAGGTAATGTTTTCAGGAGCATTAGAGCATGGTTTAAGTTTGGATAGAAGACTTTTTATGGAATTAGTAGAAACAGGTTTGAAGATGAACAAGGGGGGAGAGTTATTAGTGAGGTTGGATGACGAAGAGAGAGGGGCTGGATGCTTGAGGGTTAATGTTGGGGAAGGTCCTGGTCAGGTCAGAAATAGTTTCTAAGAAGAATGAGTTAAAATCAGAGGCTAGATCAAGATCTGATTTGCTTGGGTCAGGACAAGGCTAATTTTTGGATCCTGGATTAAGCAGTGAGTTTATTGATTTCCAGAATTGCTTGGGGTTTTTGTTGTTGTTGGACTGGAGTTTGATGTAGTAGGACTTTTTGTCCTTGGTTATTAGCTGTTTTGCTAGGTTACATTTCTGTTTGTATTGGAGCAGGGTATTGGGAAGTTTATCTTTTTGGAAGAGCTTCCAAAGTTTGTCCCTTTGGTGCATAATTTTCTTAGTATCTTTGGATAGCCAAGGAGCTGTATTAGTTTTTACCCTCTTGTGTCTAAGAGGGGCAAGGGAGTTTAGAGTGCCTAGGAAGACAGAGTTGAAGTGTTCTATAGCATTGTCAAGAGGAAGGGAGTTTAGTATTTGCCAGTTCATTTGTTTGAGAATGTTTGAGAATGATGTGGGGTTGAAGTTACTGAGGTTATGGGTATAAATATAGTGGTGCTGGTGAAGGGAAGAGATCATTGAGCGATGAATGTAAGCTGGGAAATGGTCATTGATGGAATCAGGAGTTGTGCCAGAGTTGGTTATTTTATTAGGATCAGAGACTAAGATCCAGTCTAAAGTGGAACCAGGGGGATTTACTTTGTTAGGTCGGGTGACTGAGTGAATTATCTAAGAGAAGTTATAGAGATTGATGGATAGGGAGGGAGATGTACTATTAATTTTGTTCCAGTCAATATTTACATCTCCTAAAATATAAGTTTCATACTTAATTTCAGTAGAGGCCCATAGGAGAATATCCTCGAGGGTAGAGATATTGTTACCAGGAGAGATATAAAGGATTATTATGCAGATATTCTTGTGTTTATTAATTTTCAGTAGTCCAGCAGTTAATTCTGTGTTCTGGAAATGTGGAATTGGAGTTTGGAGAGGTATTAAGGTGAGGAGGTTGGAGTATACTAAGGCAGAGCCACCCCCTTTCTTAATTGGTCGGTCATTTCTGTGAATATTGAATCCTGGGGTAGGATCTCAGCATCTGAGATATGGGGTTTGAGCCAAGTTTCAGAGATTGCTAAGATGTTTGGTTGGTTGTGGCATAGTTAAGCTTGAAAGTGATGAGCTTTGTTGTTAAGACTCTGGGCGTTCATGGTAAAGATTTTTAGGGTGTTGTGGGAGGAGGAAGGAGATAGGGGTTAGGTGTTGCAAGTAAGGGGACTAGGACCAGGGTTGGAGTGGATATCTCCAGCAAGGGCTAGATTGTTGAAGGAGGTATCCTTTAACCATTTGAGTTTAAATAATGTGAGTTTTTGAAAATCCAGGAGTAGTTTAGGAGACAGTATCTTAATTGTAGAGGAAAAGATTTTAAGGTGGAATAGGTGAAGTGGGTTGGGCTGTATAAGTGAGGAAGAGATTGAGTAGAAATGTGAGAAGCATTGTAGGTGAAGTTGTGGTTATGAGGAAGTTATTTTTGTAGGTAATATTACATAAGCAGTGAAGGAGAATGAGCTGGTGTAGTAGAGAGGAATTAGGAAGATAAGGAGAAAGCAAGGGGTGTAGAGAGAGTGGTGACTTAAGAAATGCATATTGAAAAAAAGGAGAATGGTATAAGAGGATAAGGAGAAAGGAGGATGTCTGTGAAGCAGTGAAGGTATAGGAGGAGAGAGTAGAGGGCTTTAATTGTTTATGGAGGAAGGAAGAAGTGAAGAGAGTTTAAGTAAGAAGGTAGTGATTGGGAGGAAAGGGAGGGAAAATTCCTATGTTTGGTGGAGAGGGAGGAGGAAGAGGAAGGAGCTGTTATGGGATAATTAGGTAGGAGGAAGGGGTATGTGATGAATGAAGTTAGGACCCCTGGGGTGGGTGAGATATGGGGGTAGGGTAGGGTAGCTGAGTGAGCCTGCAGGGCGAACAGAGCAGGTAGGCACAAAAGAAGGAAGGAGCTCAAGAGGCACAATCAGTGGAAGATGTTTATTAAGGTAAGTTTAGTTATGTATAGATAAGTGGGAATACAGTAGTAGAGCAGGTTAGAGAATAGCTAGATGATATTTGTTAAAGTAGGATTTAAAGCTGAGAGTATATTAAGAGCAGGGCTTAGAATAACCTAGTTGAGATGTATTTATATTATAAGCCAGAGGGCCAAATAAATAGATTGAGTTATTAATGTTCTTTCTGGAGATGATATTGGAATCTAATGTTTTCTACTTTGAAGGTGAATTCTATCTACAGAAGGATGGCGTAGCTATGGGCACTTCATACCTATATGGCTGAATGGGAACATGTCCAGTTGTTTCTGATTTGGACTGAAAATGTCCAGCGGTACGCCCAATTGACCCTATTTGTAGATTAAATGAATTCTAGTAATGAATACCGAACTAAATTACCATTCCTAGACGTCTATGTAGAAAGGTTATCTAATGGAATGATAAATACGGGGGTATTCAGGAAGAAATGTCATAAGAATTCCCTATTACACAGGACAAGTATGCACCCAGGATATGTTTATCAAAATATAGTGAAAGGACAAGCAATGCGAATATCTAGGTATAACCCCACTGTGATAGGGTATGAACAAGAACTTAGTGACCTAGGAGATAGATTTTTATCCAGGGGCTACTCTGTCACTGAAATATCTGAAGGATTTTCAGATATGACTATACTCAGAGAGAATAGAGCTGCACCCTATTTTAGTGATATATATGTATGTGATGAGAGAATGGTCCAGGAGACTTTGAAAGGAAGTATTGGAAGGACAATTGATAGAGGGATGGCATGCTCTATATTTTATACTAGTGATGTAGGGAACATAAAAGATATTATCAGAGAATATTGGGATGAGTTCATCTATTAAAACAAGAAGAACTTAAAAAGATTATTATGTTATCCCAGAGAACAAATGAGTGGTGATAATATAGAAGTATATGGAACAATGAAGTGCAATAAATGTAATTTTTGTAATTTTATAGCTACAGATAATAAATTTATACATCCAATAACTCTAAGAGAATATGAATTTAAAGTAAGAGGGACTTGCTTAACATCCAATGTTGTCTATTTAGCCTCCTGTATGGAATGCGAAGCATTCTATATTGGTAAAACAAATAGGATGTTGAGGGATAGAATACGTGAACATGTTTATAACATCAGGATTGGTTTGAAAATGAATGCTTTGGCGAGACATGTTATGGATAGAGGGGACAAACATGTTTTTAAATTTTTAATAGTTGAGCAAATTATACCAGGACCGAGAGGGGGGGACATCAGGACCTATACTGAAACAAGGGAAGCAAATTGGATCATCAGATTGAGGTCTGATGCCCCACCTGGTCTGAATACTATGGTTCCAGTAAAACCATTTCTGAGAACAAGAAAATTACATAGATGAATTGGAACTGATTATTTTAAGTATAGTATTTATACAACAAACCATTAACTCCACAACCAGAACAAACAAGAGCAATAACAAAGATTCCATACTTGACTGGATCCTGATAAACAGTCCCCATCAAAAATATACTACAGGTACCCTACCAGATGACCTAAGTGACCACTCTCTCATATATATCATAAGGCATAAAACTCACCTCAAACCACCACCCCTAATAAAAACACTTTGACCCTCAACTATTTCAAACTGACCTTAGCCTGGTTAACTGGTCCCTTCTAAAAACTCTCCCAATTGATGACGCTGTTAACCACTTTAATAAAACCTTTCTTACTATATTAGATGAACATGCTCCCATCCGTTCTATTCGCATGAAATACAATACTGCCCGTTGGCTCACAACCTCCACAAAACAGCTAATCCTGAATAGGAATAAAGCCTGGTCTCAATGGAGAACCTCCAAAGACCCCATTGATCACCTTAGCTACAAACAAAAAAGAAACATGACAAAATTAGCTATCATAAAAGACAAGAAGAACTATTACACCCACTTACAGCAAGCCTCCCACCAAAATCCCCATAAATTTTGGAGATCTATTAACACTCTTCTTTCCCCTGGAAAAATTGAAACTCCCAATCCTATTGGTTCCTGCCCAGACTCTCCTTACAAACTGCTAATGCTTTTAATAACTTCTTTACATCTACTATACTTAACCTAGCCAACCAACAAACCCCCAACCCCTCATTATTAGGTAGCCCAAATGTCACCCCTCCACTTATGCAGCTAAAACCCATACCTACCTCCTATATTTTAAATTTACTTCTTCCCTCAGCTGACAATCTCCCAGCTGAATATCTCCAGCTAGGTGCCAAAGCCAATCTCTATACTAATAAATAGAACCATAACAGAAAGTACCATACCTTCCCTCTGGAAAATCTCACACATCATCCCCGTCTTCAAAGGTGGCGATTCATTTGAATACTCTAATTACCGCCCTATAGCACTGCTATCTCCAATTGCAAAAATTATGGAGAAATGCATCCACAAACAGTTACTAAACCACCTCCTTTCTAACAATCTCCTAGCTAACTGTCATACCACTACAGCCTTACTATCTTTTACTGACTCCATTAATAACAACCGTAATAACAATCTTCTATCATCAGCATTCTTTGTAGATCTGTCTGAAGCCTTTGATATAGTGAATCACCAACTCCTTCTACATCGATTAAAAATGCTTTCTCTTGATAAACCTGCCCTTACTTGGTTCACTTCCTATCTTCACAACAGGAGACAAGCTGTTCTATGGAACAACAATCTCTCTGAACTCCTCCCCACCACTTTAGGGGTCCCTCAAGGCTCCATCCTAGGTCCTCTTTTATTTTCAGTCTTTATCAATGACTTGCACCTAGCCACACCCTTAACCACCTGTATTCAGTATGCTGCACCACCATCATTTGCTCTGCCACAAACCAAACTGACCTTCACTACCTTACCCAAAAGGCATTTACTACTATTGAACAATGGTTCTCCAATCACTGTCTTCTCTTAAACCCCAAGAAAACTAAACTTCTCCTTTTCTTACCCACACACCTGTCTCCTCTATTAATCTCACAATTACATCTAACAATATCACCTGACCAAACAACCAAACTATTGGGTGTTACCATCGACAACCTTCTAAAATTTGATTTTCACATCAACTCCAGCATTAAAGCAACTAATAGAAAGCTAGGCTCACTCTATAGAATCAGATCTTTCCTAACTACTGAAGCTAGATCTACCATAGCAAGAACACATCTTATCTCCACTTTACTGTATGCTTCCCCTATTTACACTAATCTATCTAAACATAATATTAAGAAGCTCACAGTAACCTACAACAACATTGCTAGATTTGCAACTGCTTCTCCATATAAAACACATCACTGTCTGAACCTCTCTAACCTAGGATGGCTGGAATTACCACACCTAATTCAGTACTATCAGCTTACAATTGCCCACAAAGCCCTTCACTACCCTGAAAACATACCCATGCTCTCCACCCTTATAAAACCATATAACAACTTAAAAGCCCTACGCTCTTCCAATAAAATTATGATTAAAACATCTCTATCAAAGAATACAGCAGGAGAATCTATTTTTTCAAACTCAGTTGGCAATAACTGGAACCAACTTCCTAAAGACCTTACTGATCAGACTTCCACTGCACTATTTAAGACCAAACTGAAACTCTTCCTTTCTAACCACTGGCTTTGCTCTTGCATAACTCCCAGTTAAACTACCTCCTATTTGACTTCCTATCCTTCTCCCATATCCCTTATACTTACTCCCTTATCTAATTTAATTATTATGTCCCTTTTAACCCATTATAGGACTACCTTATATAAGTAACTCTACTTCAACTCCTAACAACTGTTACTGTATTTTAATTTTCTCTCCTTTTTCTCATATACCTGTACTTTCACTACTTCCTTGTCTCTGTATCCACCTTCTTTATAAGTTCTTTCAAGTATTATTACTGTCTTCTACTTTGTTATTTATATCGACTTTTTTTTTACTTAAATCAAACATATATTTTGTATTTAATGTTTTGTTATCATGTATGTAGATAGTGGAGCTTTTCTCCTCGGGCCTCCACTGAAAATGGACTTGTATCCAGTTGGACTAGCCCGGTTAACAAATGTAAAATAAATAAATAAATAAAATAATAGGTGCAGTATTTATATTAGTTATAGAATAATGATCACATAGATTTTTAAATAAATTTAGTAATATAATAATTAAGTTTTTTACTGTTTTTGTTTGTAATATACCTTTAAGAATGAATGGTTTTCCCGCCCAAATGGTGTATATAAATTGTTTGTTAATTAATTAAATGAGAAGGTCTGAAGAAGCCATATCGGTGAAAGCGCTAACCTGTTTTAAATTTGCCTTGAATAAATATTTTACTTGCTGGATTATTGGAGACTGTGCCTGGTGAATACGCATAGACTGTTTATATGCTGGATTTATTGCTATATTCATCGTCGGTGCTTGGTTTGCTATCTCTGATTTTATTTATTTTAAGGTGTGGGACAGGTTATGTATTACAATAGAAGTTCTACCTGGGAGAAACTGGGAGAAAGACTGACCAAGGAACTGGGAAGGGAGAAAATACTCAGGAGAAGGGGCTTGTGCTAGTGAGAAGAGAAAGTATTGCTAGCTACAGGGTAAAGTGGGGCTATGGCTGCTGGCTGTCCTGGCTGTAAAGTGAGCTTTTAATCATCAAAAGTAAAAAATGTCAAGCATATGCTTTACTGCCAGTTTAGGGAGTACACATACATGTTTACTTCTTTACTGGAAGGGTGTTAGGATAGCAGTCCAGTGGGAGTTCAGGTTATTTTGAAAGGGGTCTGTAGCCGGCAGGCAGGTAGAATCTAGGTTTTAGATTTGAAATAATCAGGATGCAGAGCTGGGAACTTTTGAAATAGAGGGAGCAAAAAAGAAGTAAACTTAGTACAGGACGTTATATTATGTAGGTATGGTAATAATTTAATTCATTCAGTACTGCTAAAAGCTATAAATGTAGGTTAAAAATAATACTCAATAAGAAAATCAAGTTACATTCATTCAGTACTAAACAACTATGTGAAGAATACTAAGGAATGTAGAAACTCGGGGTGTGGCTCGGTTAAAAGTTAAAATATTTATTAAAAATTTACAGGTCAAGCGCTTTCATCTAAAAATATAGACTTCATCAGAACAAATACAATTGATCAGTTAAGATTTAAATACTTTACATCACCAATCACAATTCCTCATACTCAAATTACATTATTCAGGAGATGATGTCACATCCCCATTCATGAAAAAAAAATATATATAGTATGCTTTATTTTAATGAATCCTAGCTTCAATAACAGGTTTGATGGTGATATGATCATTAATACCTGGTGGAGTTGTGGCATTCAAAAGAATTTGCCATCTAACTTAGTTCTCTTCTAGTAATGCTTTAACATTGCCCCCTCTAATTGGTTTGTTCAACACCTCTAATATGGCAAATTTAAAGGTGGAACATCTATCACTATCCCTAATAGGCCTTTATAAGGCATTGTTTCCATCCTCTTTCCTAATAGCGTACAGATGGTCATAAATCCTATATCTTAGATGCCTCCCACTCTTTCCCACATAAAAACTGGGACACCCATCACACTTAGCAAAATATATCACATTTTGCGTCTGACAATTCCCATTCTTGAATCTTAATACAGTGTGATCCTTGTTGTCTACTACCAGGGTATTGTCTTCAAAAATTGCATAACATTGGTTGCAATGTCCACACTTGGTGGTACCACCCATAGTGGACTGAATAATATGACTTTGGTTCTCAAAATTCCTTTTAAGATTGCAACCTATCCTGGGAATAAATTTTGGTTCATCCCCCACTATTTGGAAAATCTCATTGTCACATTTTAAAATATTCCAATTGCTTCTAATAATCTTTTTGATATCCCACGTGAAGCCATTAAAGGGTATTGCACATGCTCTACTGTAACTAGTGGATGTCGGATCCTCAACTTGATTGCTATTCTTAACCATTTCCACCGACAATAGTGATTTGTATCTGTTCCCCAACTCACTTCTGACATAAACTATGGCATCCTCGACTACATATTTCAGATACCCTCTCTCCAAAAATAGGTTACCTATGTATTCCAATTCTTGGACCATATCCTGATATTCTGAGGTCATACGAGCAGCTCGTATACATTGTCCTTTGACAATGTTTTTCTTTTGCCTACTTAGGTGACAACTGGAATACTCCGAGTAGGTATTGCTAAAGGCATCCTTCCTGAAAATTCTAGACTTGAATCCACTGGTGGTCAGGGAAATATAAGTATCCAGGTAGGAACTACTTTCACTGATAGTATAATAAGTAAATTTCAAGTAAGGGCAGGACGTGTGTAAGTAATTGACAAACTCAGTAATTCCATCAGATGTTCCATCCCATAGAATAAAGACATCATCCAGGAATCTAACATAGCTCTTAATATTTTTGAAGCGTTCATTATTTAAAATAATCTCCTCCTCCCAATCCAAAAGGACAAGATTAGCATATATTAGGGCACTAGCTGCCCTCATTGCTATGCCTGTGTTTTGTCTATAATATTCGCCTTCAAAATGGATATAGTTGTGGTCTAAAACTATACCCATAAATTCACTAATAAGAGTAATATTTTCCCAATCTAGGTTACTGTATTTCCTGATGCTGCTAACAAACCTTTCCATCCCTTCCTCTCTGGGAATACAGGAAAATAGGTCAAAAACATCTATGGTAACCAATGTCAAACCTTCCTTCCATATATAGGGTATCAACCGACTGAGAAAATCCCAAGAATCCTTGAAGATGTGGTTCACTCTACCATATATTGGCTTAAGCCAAGTATCCACTACCCTTCTGAAGGGAAAGGTTTTGGATTTGCTCCCTGATATAATCGGCCTGAAAGGAGGGTGGGCCATATTCTTATGAATCTTGGGAATGCCTGCTATGTTGGCCAAGATGGGAAATTCTACTTTGAGGAATCTATATAATTCCCCATCAATTCTACCTTCCACCAGGTATTCTTCTAAGGATGAGTCAATTTGTTGGTGAGCTATCTTAACTTCATTAACTGAAGATATATCATATTTATCAGCATCCTGTAAAATAGAATGCATCTCATTCAAGTAATCATTAGTATCAAATAATACCACTCCCCCTCCCTTGTCTGACTGCATAATCCTAATGTTATTATTGTAACATAACTCTGTTAACAATTCATGTTCCTTTCTGTTGAGATTAAAATGGATGCCAACTTTTTTACATGCACCTTGATATTAATATAATTGGTCAATTACTACCTTTTCAAAACTAGTCAACAAGGGATGGACTGGTGGTGTAAATGTACTTCTTTTTTTCAACTGTAGATCTGACTTATTCCCTTCTGCACCTTTAAAAAACACTGCCAGATTCAATTTCCTTAAAAATAATTTAAATTCTATAATGTAGTCAACAATGTTGAATCTGGTGTTGGGGACAAATTTAATGCCCTTCCGAAATAAGGAGAAATGTTCATGTTCCAACTGCAAAGAGGTATTGTTATAAATATAAAAATTCCCCTTCCTATATTTCACTTCGTTATATTGAACAATACTATCTACATTAGAATCTTCTACCAGTACCCCCTGTTTCCCTTGTGTAATGGTGAATGGAGTACCCTTGGATTGTACCTCTTCATCCCTTGGGGTTCTCTCCATTGCATCTCTTTCTCTTAAAAAGGCGAGAACCCTTGCTGTCCAGACTGGGGACGGATGGTATAATCCCTAGTTTGCTTGTATAGGTATGCATGGACCCTAGAGTTTTTTGCCTTGCCCTTCTTCCAATTATAAGCTCCCCATCTTTATATTGTTTCAAATCCCTTTTAAGTTTAGCAGATTTCCTCATGAAGATTTTATTGTTGTTAACTTCTGCATAATCAAACTGTTTGTCATATAATGTTGTCCACTGACTAAACATAAGATCTTGAGTTATACAGTCGTTAAGTATTTCTACCTCCTTCAACATTTTGCACAATTTACCATCATTACATTTAATAATAAACTGCATAAAACTACATCCAAAGCTGTCAAATAGTTGATTACATTCAGCTTCAAGTTGCTCATTCATATCGATACCCATGGGCCTTTTTTAAAAAACAAAGCCCCATGGGAACAGTTTTAAGTTCAATGCAATGATTCAAATATGCATTATCAAGTTGTAGGCCTTTAATAATGTTAAGCTTTTTACCAAATTTATAAATCATATCCTTCAGGGTGCCATCATGTTGTTGAAAATGAATGTCATTTTCAAGCACTCTAGAATCAGAAAACTGAAAGGCCTTTACATGGTTAAGAAAACTATCAAGTCCCCTGTTATTACCAGCTATATTGTTGTTCACATTATTGTCCAATGCTTTCCCTGAGTTGGAAATGGGAAATTCAGAGACAGGACTTTGATTAATTTAGTTTCGAACAAATGAATACGTTTTTTTAGGCACCATCCTCTTAGGTCTTGCTCCCAACATAAAAGTCTCGCCATCCGTACCATTGCCTGGTTTAGTAGGTCCTACCCTCAAATCCTCCTGCCCACATTCCTTGCCTGCTATGATACCATTGGAGGGTCCGATAATGCTGGGGATGCTTTTAGGACTTGTACCTTGCCCATTCGGGGTGGAATAGCCTCCGACACTCCTGGGGGTAATATGCGAGGACGTCATCTGTTCCTGCGCCCCCTTGCCGGGTCTAGCAGATTGACTGCATACTTCAATGAGCCGTGTTAATTCCCCTTTCAGAATTGCCATCTCCGACTGAAGCTTGTGGATCTCAATCCTCCACACAGATGAAAATATTGATGGCAATTCATCCAAAGAATTCATAATGAAGGGCGACTATGTAACTATAAGAAGTCCACGTAGTCCACACAAAATAAAATAACACCAAACAACTACGCGAAGAATACTAAGGAATGTGGAAACTTGGGGTGCAGCACGGTTAAAAGTTAAACATTTATTAAAAATTTACAAGTTAAGCGCTTTCATCTAAAAATATAGACTTCATCAGAACAAATACAATTGATCAGTTAAGATTTAATTACTTTACATCACCAATCACAATTCCTCATACTCAAATTACATTATTCAGGAGATGATGTCACATCCCCATTCATGAAAAAAAATATTATGCTCTATTTTAATGAATCCTAGCTTCAATAACAGGTTTGATGGTGATATGATCATCAATACCTGGTAGAGTTGTGGCATTCAAAAGAATTTGCCCTCTAACTTCATTCCCTCCTAGTAATGCTTTTACATTGCCCCCCTCTAATTGGTTTGTTCAGCACCTCTAATATGGCAAATTTAAGGGTGGAACATCTATCACTATCCCTAATATGCCTGTATAAGGCATTGTTTCCATCCTCTTTCCAAATTGCATACAAATGGTCATAAATTCTACATCCTAGATGCCTCCCAGTCTTTCCCACATAAAAACTGGGGCACCCATTACACTTAGCAAAATATATCACATTTTATGTCTGACAATTCCCATTCTTGAATCTTAATACAGTGTGATCCTTGTTGTCTACTACCAGGGTATTGTCTTCAAAAATTGCATAACATTGGTTGCAATGTCCACACTTGGTGGTACCACCCATAGTGGACTGAATAATATGACTTCGGTTCTCAAATTTCCTTTTAAGATTGCAACCTATCCTGGGAATAAATTTTGGTTCATTCCCCACTATTTGGAATATCTTATTGTCACATTTTAAAATATTCCAATTGTTTCTAATAATCTTTTTGACATCCCACGTGAAGCCATTAAAGGGTATTACACATGCTCTACTGTAACTAGTGGATGTCGGATCCTCAACTTGATTACTATTCTTAACCATTTCAACCCCCAGTAGTGGTTTGTATTTGTTCCCCAACTCACTTCTGACATAAACTATGGCATTCTTGCCTATATATTTCGGATACCCTCTCTCCAAAAATAGGGCACCTATATAATCAATTCTTGGACCATATCCTGATATTCCGAGGTCATACGAGCAGCTCGTATACATTATCCTTTGACAATGTTTTTCTTTTGCCTACTTGGGTGACAACTGGAATATTCCAAGAAGGTATTGCTAAAGGTATCCTTCCTGAAACTTCTAGACTTGAATCCACTGGTGGTCAGGGAAATATAAGTATCCAGGTGGGAAATACCTTCTCTGCTGGTAGGATAAGTAAATTTCAAGTAAGGGCTGGACGTGAGTAAGTAATTGACAAACCCAATAATTCCATCAGATGTCCATCCCATAAAATAAAGACATCATCAAGGAATCTAACATAGCTCTTAATATTTTTGAAGCGTTCATTATTTAAAATAATCTCCTCCTCCCAATCCAAAATGACAAGATTAGCATATATTGGGGCACTGGCTGCCCTCATTGCTATGCCTGTGTTTTGTCTATAATATTCGCCTTCAAAATGGGTAAAGTTGTGATCTAACACTATACTCATAAATTCACTAATAAGAGTAATATTTTCCCAATCTAGGTTACTGTATTTCCTGATGCTGCTAACAAACCTTTCCATCCTTTCGTCTCTGGGAATACAGGAAAATGGGTCAACAACATCTATGGTAACCATTGTCAAACCTTCCTTCCATAAGGAGGGTTTCAACCGACTGAGAAAATCCCAAGAATCCTTGAAGATGTGGTTCACTCTACCATATATTGGCTTGAGCAAAGTATCCACTACCCTTCCAAAGGGAAAGGTTTTTGGATTTGCTCCCTGATATAATCGGCCTGAAAGGAGGGTGGGCCATATTCTTATGAATCTTGGGAATGCCTACTATGGTGGCCAAGATGGGAAATTCTACTTTGAGGAATCTGTATAATTCCGCAACAATTCTGCCTTCCACCAGGTATTCTTCTAAGGATGAGTCAATTCGTTGGTGAGCTATATTAACTTCATTAACTGAAGATATATCATATTTATCAGCATCCTGTAAAATAGAATGCATCTCATTCAAGTAATCATTAGTATCGAATAATACCACTCCCCCTCTCTTGTCTGACTGCATAATCCTAATGTTATTATTGTAACATAACTCTGTTAACAATTCATGTTCCTTTCTGTTGAGATTAAAATGGATCCCAACTTTTTTACATGCACCTTGATATTGATATAATTGGTCAGTTACTACCATTTCAAAACTAACCAACAAGGGATGGAGTGGTGTTGTAAATGTGCTCCTTTTTTTCAACTGTAGATCTGACTTATTCCCTTCCACACCTTTAAAAGACACCGCCAGACTCAATTTCCTTAAAAATAATTTAAATTCTATAATGTAGTCAACAATGTTGAATCTGGTGTTGGGGACAAATTTAATGCCCTTCCGAAATAAGGAGAAATGTTCATGTTCCATCTGCAAAGAGGTATAATTATAAATATAAAAATTCCCCTTCCCATATTTGACTTTGTTATATTGCACAATACTATCTACATTAGAATCTTCTACCAGTACCCCCTGTTTCCCTTGTGTAACGGTGAATGGAGTACCCTTGGATTGTACCCCTTCATCCCTTGGGGCTCTCTCCATTGCGTCGCTTTCTGTTAAAAAGATGAGAACCCTTGCTGTCCAGACTGGGGACGGATGGTATAATCCGTAGTTTGCTTGTATAGGTCTGCATGGACCCTAGACTTTTTTACCTTGCCCTTCTTCCAATTATTAGCTTTCCCATTTTTATATTCTTTCAAATCCCTTTTATGTTTAGCACATTTCCTCATGAAGATTTTATTGTTGTTAGCTTCTGCATAATCAAACTGTTTGTCATATAATGTTGTCCACTGAATAAACATAAGATCTTGAGTTATACAGTCGTTAAGTATTTCTGCCTCCTTCAACATTTTGCACAATTTACCATCATTACATTTAATAATAAACTGCATAAAACTACATCCAAAGCTGTCAAATAGTTGATTATATTCAGCTTCAAGTTCCTCATTCATATCGATATCCATGGGCTTTTTTAAAAAAAGAAGCCCCATGGGAACAGTTTTAAGTTCAATGCAACGATTCAAATATGCATTATCAAGTTGTAGGCCTTTAATAATGTTAAGCTTTTTACCAAAGTTATAAATCATATCCTTCAGGGTGCCATCATGTTGTTGAAAATGAATGTCATTTTCAAGCACTCTAGAATCAAGAAACTGAAAGGTATTTACATGGTTAAGAAAACTATCAAGTCCCCTGTTATTACCAGCTATATTGTTGTTCACATTATTGTCCAATGCTTTCTATGAGTTGGAAATGGGAAATTCAGAGACAGTACCTTGATTAAGTTGGTTTCCGACAACTGAATACATTTTTTTAGGCACCATCCTCTTAGGTCTTGCTCCCAACATAAAAGTCTCGTCCTCCGTACCGCTGCCTGGTTTAGTAGGTCCTACCCTCAAATCCTCCTGCCCATGTTCCTGGCCTGCTACAATACCATTCGAGGGTCTGATAATGCTGGGGATGCTTGTAGGACTTGTACCATGCCCATTCGGGATGGAATAGCCTCCGACACTCCTGGGGGTAATACGGGATGACATCATCTGTTCCTGCGTCCCCTCACCGGGTCTAGCAGATTGACTGCATACTTCAATGAGCCATGTTAATTCCCCTTTCAGAATTGCCATCTCCGACTGAAGCTTGTGAATCTCATCCCTCCGCACAGACGAAAAGATTGATGGCAATTCATCCAAAGAATTCATAATGAAGGGCGATTATGTAACTATAAAAAATCCTTGTAGTCCACACAAAATAAAATAACACCAAACAACTACGTGAAGAATACTAAGGAAATGTAGAAACTTGGGGTGCAGCTCGGTTAAAAGTTAAACATTTATTAAAAATTTACAAGTTAAGCGCTTTCATCTAAAAAATATAGACTTCATCAAAACAAATACAATTGATCTGTTAAGATATAATTACTTTACATCACCAATCACAATTCCTCATACTCAAATTACATTATCCAGGAGATGATGTCATATCCCCATTCATGAAAAAAATATATATATTATGCTCTAGTTTAGTGAATCCTAGCTTCAGTAACAGGTTTGATGGTGATATGATCATTAATACCTGGTGGAGTTGTGGCATTCAAAATAATTTGCCATCTAGCTTCTTTCTCTCTTAGTAATGCTTTATCATTGCCCCCTCTAATTGGTTTGTTCAACACCTCTAATATGGCAAATTTAAAGGTGGACCATCTATCACTGTCCCTAATATGCCTGTATAAGGCATTGTTTCCATCTTCTTTCCTAATAGCGTACAAATGGTCATAAATCCTATATCCTAGATGCCTCGCAGTCTTTCCCACATAAAAACTGGGACACCCATTACACTTAGCAAAATATATCACATTTTGTGTCTGACAATTCCCATTCTTGAATCTTAATATAGCATGATCCTTGTTGTCTACAACCAGGGTATTGTCTTCAAAAATTGCATAACATTGGTTGCAATGTCCAAACATGGTGGTACCACCCATAGTGGACTGAATAATATGACTGTGGTTCTCAAATTTCCTTTTAAGATTGCAACCTATCCTGGGAATAAATTTTGGTTCATCCCCCACTATTTGGAAAATCTCATTGTCACATTTTAAAATATTCCAATTGTTTCTAATAATCTTTTTGACATCCCACGTGAAGCCATTAATGGGTATTACACATGCTCTGCTGTGGATGTCAGATCCTCAACTTAATTACTATTCTTAACCATTTCCACACCCAATAGGGGTTTGTATTTGTTCCCCCACTCACTTCTGACATAAACTATGGCATCCTTGACTACATATTTCAGATTCCCTCTCTCCAAAAATAGGGTACCTATGTATTCCAATTCTTGGACCATATCATGATATTCTGAGGTCATACGAGCAGCTCGTATACATTGTCCTTTGACAATGTTTTTCTTTTGCCTGCTTGGGTGACAACTGGAATTCTCCAAGTAAGTATTGCTAAAGGTATCCTTCCTGAAAATTCTAGACTTGAATCCACTGGTGGTCAGTGAAATATAAGCATCCAGGTAGGAAATACCTCCACTGCTGGTATGATAAGTAAATTTCAAGTAAGGGCTGGACGTGTGTAAGTAATTGACAAACTCAATAATTCCATCAGATGTTCTGTCCCATAGAATAAAGACATTATTCAGGAATCTAACATAGCTCTTAATATTTTTGAAGCATTCATTATTTAAAATAATCTCCTCCTCCCAATCCAAAAGGACAAGATTAGCATATATTGGGGCACTAGCTGCCCTCATTGCTACACCTGTGTTTTGTCTATAATATTCACCTTCAAAATGGGTAAAGTTGTGGTCTAACACTATACCCATAAATTCACTAATAAGAGTAATCTTTTCCCAATCTAGGTTACTGTATTTCCTGATGCTGCTAACAAACCTTTCCATCCCTTCATCTCTGGGAATACAGGAATATAGGTCAACAACATCTATGGTAACCAATGTTAATCCTTCCTTCCATAAAGAGGGTTTCAACCGACTGAAAAATCCCAAGTATCCTTGAAGATGTGGTTCACTCTACCATATATACTGGCATGAGCCAAGTATCCACTACCCTTCCAAAGGGAACGGTTTTGGATTTGCTCCGATATAATCAGCCTGAAAGGAGTTTGAGCCATATTTTTATGAATCTTGGGAATGCCTACTATGGTGGCCAAGATGGGAAATTCTACTTTGAGGAATCTGTATAATTCCGCAACAAGTCTGCCTTCCACCAGGTATTCTTCTAAGGATGAGTCAATTCGTTGGTGAGCTATATTAACTTCATTAACTGAAGATATATCATATTTATCAGCATCCTGTAAAACAGAATGCATCTCATTCAAGTAATCATTAGTATCAAATAATGCCACCCCCCTCTCTTGTCTGACTGCATAATCCTAATGTTATTATTGTAACATAACTCTGTTAACAATTCATGTTCCTTTCTGTTGAGATTAAAATGGATCCCAACTTTTTTACATGCACCTTGATTTTGATATAATTGGTCAGTTACTACCTTTTCAAAACTAACCAACAAGGGATGGAGTGGTGTTGTAAATGTGCTTCTTTTTTTCAACTGTAGATCTGACTTATTCCCTTCCACACCTTTAAAAGACACCGCCAGACTCAATTTCCTTAAAAATAATTTAAATTCTATAATGTAGTCAACAATGTTGAATATGGTGTTGGGGACAAATTTAATGCCCTTCCGAAATAAGGAGAAATGTTCATGTTCCAACTGCAAAGAGGTATAATTATAAATATAAAAATTCCCCTTCCCATATTTGACTTTGTTATATTGCACAATACTATGTACATTAGAATCTTCTACCTGTACTCCCTGTTTCCCTTGTTTAACGGTGAATGGAGTACCCTTGGATTGTACCCCTTCATCCTTGGGGTTCTCTCCATTGCATTGCTTTCTGTTAAAAAGGCGAGAACCCTTGCTGTCCAGACTGGGGACGGATGGTATAATCCGTAGTTTGCTTGTATAGGTCTGCATGGACCCTATACTTTTTTACCTTGCCCTTCTTCCAATTATAAGCTTTCCCATCTTTATATTGTTTCAAATCTCTTTTATGTTTAGCACATTTCCTCTTGAAGATTTTATTTTTGTTAGCTTCTGCATAATCAAACTGTTTGTCATATAATGTTGTCCACTGAATAAACATAAGATCTTGAGTTATACAGTCGTTAAGTATTTCTGCCTCCTTCAACATTTTGCACAATTTACCATCATTACATTTAATAATAAACTGCATAAAACTACATCCAAAGCTGTCAAACAGTTGATTATATTCAGCTTTAAGTTCCTCATTCATATCGATATCCATGGGCTTTTTTAAAAAAAAGAAGCCCCATGGGAACAGTTTTAAGTTCAATGCAACGATTCAAATATGCATTATCAAGTTGTAGGCCTTAATAATGTTAAGCTTTTTACCAACGTTATAAATCATATCCTTCAGGGTGCCATCACGTTGTTGAAAATGAATGTCATTTTCAAGCACTCCAGAATCAGGAAACTGAAAGGCCTTTACATGGTTAAGAAAACTATCAAGTCCCCTGTGTTATTACCAGCTATATTGTTGTTCACATTATTGTCCAATGCTTTCTATGAGTTGGAAATGGGAAATTCAGAGACAGTACCTTGATTAAGTTGGTTTCCGACAACTGAATATGTTTTTTTAGGCACCATCCTCTTAGGTCTTGCTCCCAACATAAAAGTCTTGTCCTCCGTACCGCTGCCTGGCTTAGTAGGTCCTACACTCAAATCCTCCTGCCCATGTTCCTGGCCTGCTACAATACCATTCGAGGGTCTGATAATGCTGGGGATGCTTGTAGGACTTGTACCATGCCCATTCGGGATGGAATAGCCTCCGACATTCCTGGGGGTAATACGTGATGATGTCATCTGTTCCTGCGTCACCTCGCGGGGTCTAGCAGATTGACTGCATACTTTAATAAGCCATGTTAATTCCCCTTTCAGAATTGCCATCTCCGACTGAAGCTTGTGAATCTCATCCCTCTGCACAGACGAAAAGATTGATGGCAATTCATCCAAAGAATTCATAATGAAGGGCGATTATGTAACTATAAAAAATCCTTGTAGTCCACACAAAATAAAATAACACCAAACAACTACGTGAAGAATACTAAGGAAATGTAGAAACTTGGGGTGCAGCTCGGTTAAAAGTTAAACATTTATTAAAAATTTACAAGTTAAACGCTTTCATCTAAAAAATATAGACTTCATCAAAACAAATACAATTGATCTGTTAAGATTTAATTACTTTACATCACCAATCACAATTCCTCATACTCAAATTACATTATTCAGGAGATGATGTCACATCCCCATTCATGAAAAAAATATATATATTATGCTCTACTTTAATGAATCCTAGCTTCAGTAACAGGTTTGATGGTGATATGATCATTAATACCTGGTGGAGTTGTGGCATTCAAAATAATTTGCCATCTAACTTCCTTCTCTCTTAGTAATGCTTTATCATTGCCCCCTCTAATTGGTTTGTTCAACACCTCTAATATGGCAAATTTAAAGGTGGACCATCTATCACTGTCCCTAATATGCCTGTATAAGGCATTGTTTCCATCCTCTTTCCTAATAGCATACAAATAGTCATAAATCCTATATCCTAGATGCCTCGCAGTCTTTCCCACATAAAAACTGGGACACCCATTACACTTAGCAAAATATATCACATTTTGTGTCTGACAATTCCCATTCTTGAATCTTAATACAGCATGATCCTTGTTGTCTACAACCAGGGTATTGTCTTCAAAAATTGCATAACATTGGTTGCAATGTCCACACTTGGTGGTACCACCCATAGTGGACTGAATAATATGACTGTGATTCTCAAATTTCCTTTTAAGATTGCAACCTATCCTGGGAATAAATTTTGGTTCATCCCCCACTATTTGGAAAATCTCATTGTCACATTTTAAAATATTCCAATTGTTTCTAATAATCTTTTTGACATCCCACGTGAAGCCATTAAAGGGTATTGCACATGCTCTACTGTAACTAGTGGATGTCAGATCCTCAACTTAATTACTATTCTTAACCATTTCCACACCCAAGAGGGGTTTGTATTTGTTCCCCCACTCACTTCTGACATAAACTATGGCATCCTTGACTACATATTTCGGATATCCTCTCTCCAAAAATAGGGTACCTATGTATTCCAATTCTTGGACCATATCCTGATATTCTGAGGTCATACGAGTCGCTCGTATACAATGTCCTTTGACAATGTTTTTCTTTTGCCTGCTTGGGTGACAACTGGAATTCTCCAAGTAAGTATTGCTAAAGGTATCCGTCCTGAAAATTCTAGACTTGAATCCACTGGTGGTCAGGGAAATATAAGTATCCAGGTAGGAAATACCTTCACTGCTGGTATGATAAGTAAATTTCGAGTAAGGGCTGGATGTGTGTAAGTAATTGACAAACTCAATAATTCCATCAGATGTTCCGTCCCATAGAATAAAGACATCATCCAGGAATCTAACATAGCTCTTAATATTTTTGAAGCGTTCATTATTTAAAATAATCTCCTCCTCCCAATCCAAAAGGACAAGATTGTATTTGTTCTGATGAAGTCTATATTTTTTATATATATATATAAAAAAATATATATATATATATATATATATATATATATATATATATATAAAATATATAAAAAATATATATAGACTTCTTCTGAACAAATACAATTCATCAGTTAGGATTTAAATACTTTTTAATTTTTATTTTTAATTTTTAATTTTAATTAATTTTTTTAATTTTGGAAAGTCAGAGGATGCCTGAGGAGTGGAGAAAAAGTGTTTTGGTACCTATCTTTAAGAATAAGGGTGATGTGCAGAGCTGCAGTAACTACAGAGGGATAAAATTGATCAGTCACAGCTTGAAATTATGGGAAAGAGTAGTGGAAGCTAGGTTAAGAAGGGAGGTGATGATTAGTGATCAGCAGTATGGTTTCATGCCAGGAAAGAGCACTACAGATGCAATATTTGCTCTGAGAGTGTTAGAGAAATACAGAGAAGGTCAGAAGGAGTTGCACTGTGTCTTTGTGGACTTAGAGAAAGCATATGACAGGGTGCCTAGAGAGGACTTGTGGTATTGTATGAGGAAGTCAGGAGTGGCAGAGAAGTATGTAAGAGTGGTACAGAATATGTATGATGGTAGTGTGACATTGGTGAGGACTGCAGTGGGTGTGACAGATACGTTTAAGGTGGAGGTGGGATTACATCAAGGATCAGCTCTGAGCCCTTTCTTATTTGTAGTGGTGATGGACAGGTTGACAGATGAGATCAGACAGGAGGCTCCGTGGACTATGATGTTTGCACATGACATTGTGATATGTAGTGAGAGTAGGTAACAGGTTGAGGAGACCCTGGAGAGGTGGAGATATTCTTTAGAGAGAAGAGGAATGAAGGTCAGCAGGGCTAAAACAGAATATATGTGTGCAAATGTGAGGGAGGGTAGCGGAATGGTTAGAATGCAGGAAGTAGAGTTGGTAAAGGGGGATGAGTTTAAATACTTGGGATCAACAGTTCATAGTAATGGTGAGTGTGGAAGAGAGGTGAAGAAGAGAGTACAGGCAGGGTGGAATGGGTGGAGAATAGTGTCAGGAGTGATTTTTGACAGACGGGTACCAGTAAGAGTGAAAGGGAAGGTCTACAAGAGGGTAGTGAGACCAGCTATGTTATATGGGTTGGAGATGGTGGCATTGACAAAAAGGCAGGAGTCAGAGCTGGATGTGGCAGAGTCAAAGATGGTAAGATTTGCACTGGGTGTGACTAGGATGGACAGGATTAGGAATCAGTATATTAGAGGATCAGCTCAGGTTGGACAGTTAGGAGACAAAGCAAGAGAGGCAAGATTGTGTTGGTTTGGACATGTGTTGAGGAGGCATGCTGGGTATATTGGGAAAAGGATGCTAAGGATGCAGCTGCCAGGTAAGAGGAAAAGAGGAAGGCCTAAGATAAGGTTTATGGATGTAGTGAGGGAGGACATGCAAGCGGTTGGTGTGAAAGAGAATGATGCAGAGGACAGGAAGAAATGGAAACAGATGCTCCACTGTGGCGACCCCTAATGGGAACAGCCGAAAGTAGATGATGATGATGATGATGACGATGATGAAGTCTATATTTTTTAGATGAAAGCGCTTAACTTGTAAATTTTTAATAAATGTTTTAACTTTTAACTGAGCCGCACCCCGAGTATCTACATTCCTTAGTATTCTTCATATAGTTGTTTGGTGTTATTTTATTTTGTGTAGACTACGTGGATTTTTTTGTAGTTACATATTCATTCAGTACTGCTAAAAGCTATAAATGTAGGTTAAAACAAACACAATACACTGCAAGAGAGCCCTTGATAAGTCTTTAAACGTAAGGCTACTAGGAGAATCTATTAATGCTGTGTCTGTATGAGAATGCCTGCACACTGAAGAACCGCAGTAAAGTAATTCCAAACACGAACAGTCACTAGTAACCAACAAATCAGCAAACCTTGAATCCTGGTATCCACACAAAACGTATTTTATAGTAAAACTGGACCAAAAACAAGAAAAATAAGTAAAATACAATCCTTGACACAGGCACTAAGCGCTTTCACCCTTTCGTCCTAGGGCATCATCAGAGTACAACATTAGGCAGATAATCATCCCTTAAATACTAAAAACTTAATTACTTAATTGTGTAATTTTCTAATTAACCATTTTGCTCCAAAATTAGTAAACCAGCGAAAGAGAGGGAGATAGAATAAAATACCTTGCCTGAACTTAAAGCAATATATACTTGTTCTAAACTCACTTGGTAATGTACATATAACTAACAACACAAGTAATGAGAATAGTAATAAAAATACAAATACAAGTCAAAATGGAATTCACATTAGGAATAAAAATACATTATGAGAATTAGGATAACAGCTAATTTCATTGTACCTATATAACCACTATTTCCATGAAGGGAAATGTGTGTATGTCAAGCCATATAAATAATTGTAAAACCGAAATAATTATAAAAATGAAATGTACAATTAGTTGTAGCTAACTATAAATGTTATGTAACCATTATAAAATAGATGTCATGGTTAATTAAAATTAAATATTCATAAAAAGATTGTGAAGTGTATTGTATTTAATAAATAATCATAAATATTAATAAGTTAAAATTGATGAATTAATTAATAATTTAATAAATAAATAAATTAATTAATTAATTAAATATATTAAATATATTAAATATTCCTTAAAATATGTTATAATATATATTAAAATATTGAAAATGTAAAATGTGAAGCATGTGAATTATAAAAAAAAAATATATAAAAAAATATATATCATATAAAATATATATAATTACTTCTGTTAAGAGTAATTATAGTTTCATCTATCAAATTTAACTGAACAGGCTATATAAAACCAAAAGCAAAAATGCTGATTTGTTGGTTACTAGTGACTGTTCGTGTTTGGAATTACTTTACTGCGGTTCTTCAGTGACCTGTTTGATCCTGGATGTTTTATGTGTGGTAGACCTACAAGAAACGTGTATCATCTAACCCGCTGCATTTCAGTTGTCATTAAATTCTGTAAGCGTGTTAGGAAATTGTGTTACAAGCTTCTGCTTACTTTACCAATGAGACACGGATGTGATTAGACTGGTTACCATTGCAAACAGGCTATTTGCGACAACTATATTAACTATATTCAGTATTGTGTGTTTTTTACTACCGTGGTGCATTTAACTGACATTCATTCATCATCCCATCTATTATTACTTTCTTGGATCGTATTATTTTGGACTGCATTCATTAAGAATTTGAAGCGTACTTGAGTGTTCCTACCACAGTTAACTTACATCAGCGTATCTGAGTGCTTTTACCATAGTAAATCTACGCCAGCTGAAGGATATTGGTAATTCAGTATTTTTTCCATTATTTACCCCTCAATCATGCAGCGACTTCTTCAGGAACATTTAGACATTACGAATAAACTAATCAAAGCGCTGCATGAATAACAAGTAAATTCAGGGATTGAGGGTGAAATTCTTATCACGGAATCCCAGGAGCAATTATTCACCCTGCATTCAACTCCAAACACCAGTATGCACAGATCAGTTGTCAGGCAACGATCTAAGAGTCCACAGCGACAGGCGGTGACGTCAGGGAGTGGAGGCGTGGCTGAACAGCCTTTCAATGCTGAACTAAGAACCAGGGATGATCGCAATCAGACTGTTCGTCGAGTTAATATGAATAACAACACTATTACTGACAGAAACATGGACTTAAATTATTTTCTTTCAGCCCTTTCTTTAAACAAAGACAGTAACGCAGTTTCCAGGGACATGGGTACTTTGAATGCCCAACTCAATGAATTTGAAAAGACTTTAAAGACTTTTAAGTCTCTACAGATGGACAATGCATTTTTAGAATGCTGCTTAGAATTAAAACAGGTCCCTAAGGGACTACGTATTTTTAAGTTACCTCATGGCTTCACTGACGGTACACCAATTTTTTCTGAATTGTTATTACTATTTGATAAAACAGGGTTAGAACTTTTAAAGTTAATCATTCGTAACAATACAGAAAAATTAAATGTATTAAAGGAAAAGCTATGTATTTTAGATAATAGTATCAAAGCAGATCTTTTATTTGAACACAAGTTCAGAATGGAAAACATTTTTAAAGATATTGATAGGTATATTAACAAAGGATTAGACATCAAGAATACTAAAATAGAGAGGGATAGTTATGATTATAGAAACAACAGAGCATATGCTCATTTTAAGGAGTTTAAAAATATGAAGCGTAACAGCCAGAACTATGTTAATACAAATACAGACAGACAACAGTGTAATTCTAACTTTAGTCAAGAAAATGTTCACAGAAGCAATGCTAACAGTAATGAGGAGTCACAGACAGTTTTTTTAGATCAGCCAATATTGAGAAGATCAGAGAGAATAAGAGAGCGGCAGGGCAGTTACAATCAACACACACAAAGGAACTACAACAATGGAGGCTACAGAACCTCCAGATGGCAAAGATAATTAACACCAATAATCACAATAACAATTTCTGTGTAAAACAAGCTTGTAACAATTTAATTCCTGAAGCTGAAGCACAGGAGAGCCAGATTACACCTATAGTAGTTCCAGAACTTTATGTCCAATCCCTTGATGAGAATACAAATAAGATCCGGACTGATTGTTGTATTATAACCTATTCAGGATTTAATTTATATAATTTTACTGAACACAAATTTGACAAGAATTATTTAGAATTGTTCAGCAAAGGTTACACCTTTGTTCCTATGTTCAAGTTAGACATTGGTAACGTTTTGATTAATTTAAAAACATATACAAGGCTTTTAAATTTGAAAATATTTTTTCATAATTCTAATGATCTTTCTCAAGACTCTAGAATTTTTACACTTAAGCGTCACAGTACATTTATACCCCCCCAGAATTTAATGATACATGTATTTGAAAAACTTTGTGAGACACAAATTAGAAGAATTGTAAGTGACAACACATTTACTAAATATAATTTGACACCTGCAGAAAAATTCTGTCTTAAAGAGCTCACGAGTTCTGACAAGTTCAGGGTCATGAAACCAGACAAAGGTGGTGGGGTAGTCATTATGTTAAGTGAAGACTATGTTAACAGAATGCTCACACTTTTGGAAGACAAAGAGACCTATGAAAAGGTCAGCAGGCATGAGGTCAACAAAGCCTACACTAAAATAGATTGGTTGGTGTATGAATATCTTATGGATGGAAGAATTGATTTACAAACTTACAACTACATTTCCGTGGAATTTCCAATCATACCATCTATTTTTGGGATTCTTAAAATCCACAAACATACAGACAACCCTCCATTTAGACCTATTGTTTCAGCCATAGGCTTCAAGACTGAAGCATTAGCAGCATATATTGATTTTAAGTGTAAAAACATTTTAAAGAGTTTACCATATATTTTAAGAGATTCATGACACTGTTTAGATTCACTAAGACATTTTGTAAACAGTTTTGATTTCAAAGTTGATTTTCTCATGATTACTGTAGATGTAATCAATCTATTTACTATAATTCCCCATCAAAAAGGCCTTGAAATGTTTGAAGCATGTCTTAATCAACACAATCAACACAACAGTTCTGAGAACCGATTATTAACTGAAATGTTAGAACTAGTGTTGGAAAACAATTATTTATATTTCAATGATGGGTATTACAGACAAAAAAATGGTGTAGCTATGGGGGCAAAATGTGCCCCCATTTATGCTAACTTAGTTCTAGCCTTCTGGGAATCAGAACATGTTTTTACTAGCATTTATTGGAAGAAGATTTTATTGTACCTACGTTATTTGGATGATATTTTAATTTTTTGGAGAGGTACTGAAGTAGAGTTTAACGAATTTATTACTTATATTGGACAAACAACAGGCTTTTTAAAGTTTACAAGTCATATTTCAACCAATACGATCAAATTTTTAGATATTACATTATTTATACACGACAATAAAATTGAGTCGAATATTCACAGGAAGAAGACTTACTCCAATTCAGTTTTACATTTCGACAGTTGCCATCCTATTCATCAGAAGAGAAACTTAGTTAAGGGACAGATGGTGAGGCTGTCTAGAATTGTGAGTAATGAAGAAGTCTTTAAACAGGAGCTTGACAAATTACAAAACATGTTTTTAGCCAGAGCTTATCCTGCAGAATTTGTTTACGAGATTAGTCGATTAATATCAAGTAACAGAATGACACATTACAAACCTATTTTATGTCATGGTCTAACACCAAAAGATACATCAAACTCAAGGATAGTTGTACATGACACTTTTGTCATTCCTTTTAATGAAAAATCTCAACAAATTATAAAAGTGTTATTTGATTCTTGGAGTGTAGTTATAGAATCTGATATAGAATTAGTGAATATTTTAGGAAATAAACCTAAAGTCACATTTAGCAGAGGTAGGAATTTAAAAAACATGTTTGAAAAATGTGTTAACAATGACTTGTTTAGGAAATCCAAGATGAGTAGATGTGGTTCCTGTCATTTATGTAGATTTATTAACAACGGACCTTACCTCTCCATTTTTAATTATGAGAAGACCATCAGATGTCCTGGAGTTTGTGATTGCAACTCGGTCATGGTAGTATATGCAGCTTCATGTACAGCGTGTCAAGCATATTATATAGGTAAAACGAACAGGAAATTAAAAACAAGAATTATTGAGCATTTGAGTGATATTAGGAATCAAAGACAGACTAGTGCTTTGTACAATCATAGTACAAATTGTATTAATTTCAAGAAATTTATATTTTTTGTAATTGACAGAATACCTCACCATAACACACTCAAAGGTGGTGATGTTAAAAGTTTATTAGAAGCTAAAGAATGTCTTTGGCAACTTAGATTAAATGCCAGTAAGTGGCCTGGCATTAATGACCAAATATCCATTGCCAGTATTCTCAAGCTCAAATCACAATTTATTTAGGGCTAAGAATATATACTAGTAAAATACATAAAATTTAATACATTTTTGCTTTTGGTTTTATATAGCCTGTTCAGTTAAATTTGATAGATGAAACTATAATTACTCTTAACAGAAGTAATTATATATATATTTTTTTTATAATTCACATGCTTCACATTTTACATTTTCAATATTTTCAATATTTTAATATATATTATAACATATTTTAAGGAATATTTAATATATTTAATATATTTAATTAATTAATTAATTGATTTATTAAATTATTAATTAATTCATCAATTTTAACTTATTAATATTTATGATTATTTATTAAATACAATACACTTCACAATCTTTTTATGAATATTTTATTTTAATTAACCATGACATCTATTTTATAATGGTTACATAACATTTATAGTTAGTTACAACTAATTGTACATTTCATTTTTATAATTATTTCGTTTTTATAATTATTTATATGGCTTGACATACACACATTTCCCTTCATGGAAATAGTGGTTATATAGGTACAATGAAATTAGCTGTTATCCTAATTCTCATAATGTATTTTTATTCCTAATGTGAATTTCATTTTGACTTGTATTTGTATTTTTATTACTATTCTCATTACTTGTGTTATTAGTTATATGTACATTACCAAGTGAGTTTAGAACAAGTATATATTGCTTTAAGTTCAGGCAAGGTATTTTATTCTATCTCCCTCTCTTTCGCTGGTTTACTAATTTTGGAGCAAAATGGTTAATTAGAAAATTACACAATTAAGTAATTAAGTTTTTAGTATTTAAGGGATGATGATCTGCCTAATGTTGTACTCTGATGATGCCCTAGGACGAAAGGGTGAAAGCGCTTAGTGCCTGTGTCAAGGATTGTATTTTACTTATTTTTCTTGTTTTTGGTCCAGTTTTACAATAAAATACGTTTTGTGTGGATACCAGGATTCAAGGTTTGCTGATTTGTTGGTTACTAATGCCTGCACACTACCATTACATTGCTGTTTCTGTTGTTTTTTAATGTACTCATGAGTCCACTTTGAAACATTCTCTGCATGGTCTACTCTACATACTTGTTAATTGCCCACATTTGCACAGAATATCCAGATGTTTAATCTTATTTTTTGATCTGCTTTTGATAAAAATCTGCAGTTTTCTGGCAAATAATTCAGGACTGAAGGTATTAAATAACGAGAAACAACTAACTCCCGAATTCTCTATGCCTTGCATGGCGTGCAGAATCAGTGCAGGAGCTCTAGCATGCAATATGTCTGCTGTGCAATCCAGTAACAGCCTGCATGGGTGTGCACGAGCGCCCCTGCACTAGTCCTGCACTGACTAAGCCCCTGTATGCAAATCACCCCATTTGCTGGAGAAATCCATGCAAATTAAGTAAAATTCTGATCCAGGAAGCTTGCAACCAGCCGTGCAAGACTAGTGCAATCTGCAGAAATGTACTCAGTTAGTAACCGAGTACATTTCTGCAAAATCCAAAACAGAGCTGTGACAGCTCCAAATAAAGGCTGCATATCAGTTAGTAAGCATGCCAATGGCCAAGTATAAGGTCATTGGCATTACAAACAGTCAAAAAAATAAACAAATCAATTTTCACTTTTTTTTTGCTGAGCTCGGCTGTTTAAGTGTAGGGCAGTGGCGCGCAAATGGGATTGGGGGGAAAATAACAAAATAAACCTAAATTAAGCATTCTAACTAAAATCACTATTCTGCTATGCAAGTCAATGGCAGGCAGAAGACAACATGGGCAGTGAGTAGTGGTTGCTAAGGGGGGAGGCTCAGTTTGAGGCATGTAACTATGCATTAGCAGGCAATCCTATGCAAATGAGGGGAATGATAGTGAATCCCAGTTTTCCCCAGCATGCTAGGCAGGTCCCAACAGTGTAAGACTAGGAATAGCTTGGTGCAGGCCTAGGAGTTAGCTGACATCATGGGGGTGTGTGTCAGGCATACTGTAAGCAGATTGGCACCCTGTGGCTCAGGTTTGCTCCTAGCTTAGCACAGCTAAGCTAGGGGGTGTATCTGAATCTGCATAATACTCTCTACATTGCCTAAGCGGGTGTGCCTGCCGCGGACCAGGTTTTAAAGGAAGAAAAAAAGTTAAACCAGGAAATAGCAGCACTGTGCACATTTGAGCACTGTTTGTGCGGCACACCCTCAGGCTTAAACAGGAAGGCAATGGGAAGGGAAAACAGTGGTAGGAAGGTAATCAAGGTGAACTAGCATAGCTGGCAGGTGAAATGTATCAGAATCAACCAATTAGACAGGCAGCAGACCAGCCCAGCCCAGAACACTACTATAAACTATGCAAACACCTTCCCCTCTGTTTTTTCCCACACTCAACACCACTGGTGTATACAAGTGGGAAACTTTTAACAAATAAACCTACAAAATGAGAGGGGCTGCAGCAGGCAACATAGGACAACATATGCAAGAGTCTGAGGGTGGTGAGGATGTGAATGCTGCCGATCAACCCACAGTGAGGAGACAGAGAAGAGTGTACAGACCCAGGGTAACCTACCAGGGGCTACATGAGCTGGAGAAAGTGGAGCGCTATAGTGTGGACAGGGACCTCCTACAGCAAATTGTTGAGCTGTGCTGGCCATGCCTGACACACCAAACTGACGGAGGGGAACCCATCCCAGTGGATACCAAGGTATGTGTAGGCCTAGGAATACTAGCCACAGGTACTTCCCAAAGCTCAGCTGGGGATATCATGTGGATCTCACAGGCATCAGCGTCCAGAGTATTCCACCAGTGCCTGGATGCCATGTCAGCACATGTCAGTGAGCACGTATATTTTCTCAACACCCATGAGGTGTTGGCCAGACATATGCGTCTCTTCCACCAAATAGCAGAATACCTTGAGGTAGTGGGTGCTATAGACTGCAAGCACATATACATCAAAGTACCACCCAGTGACCAGGGTAGGGCATACATCAACCGCAGGGGCATCCCCTCCATCAACTTCCAAGTTGTCTGTGATGCCCAGGGCATTATAATGAATGTGTGTGCTGGCTGCCTTGCAAGCTATCATGATTCCCACATTTGGCATCTGATGCAGCTGTACCAGAGATTTGCCAATGGGGACATCCCCTATGGTCACCTAGTGGGGGATGCTGGTTACACACTGGAGCCATGGCTGATGACACCCATCAGAAATGTACACACACCTGAACAAGAACGCCATAATGAGGCACACGCACAGATCAGACTTATAATAGACCATGTGTTTGGGATGCTCAGGTCACAGTTCCAGTGTCTGGACACATCTGGTGGAGCCTTGCAGTACTCACCAGCTACATGTACCCAAATTGTTATGGTATGTGCCATGCTACACAATATGATCCTGCAGAAACAGCTGTAGCAGGAACAGCATGGGGCAGGGCCACACAGTCCCCCACCAATGCCAAGGCCTGCACAGGCACAGAGTGACTCAAAGAAGGAAAAACCTAAGCCTGCTCCAGTAGGCAGATGGAGGCATGCCTAGTATGCTGAGGCCACGACAAAGAGACAATGCATAGCACATACACTGACACAGTAGGGACCTAGGGAATGACACCTCTCTCTGATTCGCACATACAGTAAAAGGAATGCCAAACATGACACTACATGTGCCCAACCATGTATAGGGAGTGTACTATGTGCATCCGACATAGGCAGCCCTCCAGCACTATCCACAATCCTGGCACACCCACAAGCTAAGCCAATCAACCTACCAATTGCCAAATGGAGTAGAATGTGTCGTTATCTGTATCTATGGTATGGATGTGAGCATGCAAGGGAATTGGGTGGCTGAATGTTATGGCAGTAGAAAGCAGACACCCATAGTGGCACCATGACATCTGTAACACATACTGGAGTCACCATAGTAGCCAGTACTACACAGGGTGACAAGACCCACTTCAGAAAATGTGCTGGGTGACATGTGCGTCCATATGACTCACACATGCCAGTCAGGGAGGTTCACATACCCAGCCACAGTCTCAGCCAGCAGAACAGGTGTAGACAAACCCAAACAAAGCCTGGGCTATGGCCTCTGAATGATGGCTATGGGTAACCTCCCCCCAGGCCTACACAGACAGACTACAGCAGGTCAGGCAGTAGGATGTTAGTTCTGAAGGGTAGGAAGTCAGACACTAATATGTAGGGCAACCAAAGCTAAGATCTGTAGTACACTGGTATGCCTCTAGTCAGCGGGATAGGTAAGAATACAGAATTAAATTAAGTACCTGACATACCAGTACAATAATAGCAAATGTGTACAAGTCTCAGGTGTGCCCCCTCATCCCACATAGTAATGTAATAACAGTCAGCTGTGCCCCCCCAAATCCTGTGCAGAAATGTAGAAATAGTCAGGTGTGTCCTCCCATCCTATGTAGTAATGTACTAAGAGTCAGGTGTGCCCCCCAATCCTGTGTAGAAATAGTCAGGTGTGACCCCCCATTCTATGTAGTAATGTACTAAGAGTCAGGTGTGCCCCCCAATCCTGTGTAGAAATGTAGAAATAGTCAGGTGTGCCCCCCATCCTATGTAGAAATGTAGTACCAGTCAGGTGTGCCCCCATCCTGTGTAGAAATGTAGAAATAGTCAGGTGTGCCCCCCATCCTATGCAGAAATGTAGTAACAGTCAATGCCAAATGATCGACGGATACCCTGCAGAAACAGTATGCTACCTGTAGATGTACAACACAAAGTTCAGCACTGCAGTACAAACTACCTGGACTTGATCCACACATTCAATACAGATGGGCATACTGGGCATGCTTACACACTTAGAGAAATGAAGGCAATGTCAGTCAACAACATACTGAAAGGTCATACTGGGCATGCTCCCACACTTAAATACATGAAGGCCATGTCAGCAAACACCAGTGGACCAGACATATCCAGCAGTCGCAGATGTTAGTGCAGACACTCCTCAGCATGCACCACTCATGCTTTGCACACACAGTGGATAGGAATACAGACATATATGTAAGGACAACACACTATAATAAGCCAAAAGTAGACGTACATAGATGTGTGGAAGAGGGTGACTGTGACAAGAAACCATCCAGGCCTGTCCCACCCAGCACACAGCCAAAGAGCCACAACCACATGAGGTTCAAATGTCACTCACTGCAGATACTAGCTACTGATATATGTCAGCATTACAGACTATGTGGTGCACGTGCTAGCTGTGCAACATGACTGTAAAAGAAAGTAGTCATCTAGTAGCTGTATACACATACATGTGAAATATGACTCTGTGTGTGCCCGTATGTGGCGTGTCAACCTCTAGATGAATGGGTTATGGCCCATGCACACACATTGCCCTCCAGATAGCCCTACTATGAAAAGCCTGCTGAGGTCATCCACTGTGAAATACATCTTTGGGAGACTTGTAGCCCAGTAATCTCTGTGGTGCATCCCATAAATTTGTACTGCTGTAGTGTGATAAACTAGTTTGGTAAGAGTTCCAATCCCAGAGATGGCAACTGTGTGTGTGTGTGTGTGTGTGTGTGTGTGTGTGTGTGTGTGTGTGTGTGTGTGTGTGTGTGTGTGTGTGTGTGTCTGTTTGTCTCTGTCTGCGTAGAGAGAAATGCTTTTTAGAGTAGTCACACTCCCTACAATTCAAATGCTCTACTTTGGTAAGGCTGCTGATGTCATCATCCTAGAAATACATCTCTGGGAAGGTTGTAGCCCAGTAATCTCTGTAGCGCATGCCATAACTGTGTACTGCTGTAGTGTGATAAAATAGGTAGGAGTTCTAATCTCAGACTTGGCAAGTGTGTGTGTGTGTGTGTGTGTGTGTGTGTGTGTGTGTGTGTGTGTGTGTGTGTGTGTGTGTGTGTGTGTGTGTAGCAAGCAATGCTTTTTAGGGTAGTCACACTCCCTACAATTCAAATGCTCTAATTTGGCAAGGCTGCTGATGTCATCCAACTAGAAATACACCTCTGGGAAGGTTGTAGCCCAATAATCTCCACAGTGCATCCTATAACTGAGTACTGCTGTAGTGTGATAAATTAGTTAGGTAGGAGTTCTAATCCCAGACTTGGAAAGTGTCTGTGTGTCTGTGTGTGTTTGTGTGTGTGTGTGTCTGTCTGAGTCTGTCTGTGTAGAGAGCAATGCTTTTTAGGGTAGTCACACTCCCTACAATTCAAATGCTCTACTTTGGCAAGGCTGCTGATGTCATCCACCTAGAAATACACCTCTAGGAAGGTTGTAGCCCAATAATCTCCATAGCACTTCCTATAACTGTGTACTGCTGTAGTATGATAAATTAGGTAGGGGTTCTAATACCAGACTTGGTAAGTGTGTGTGTGTGTGTGTGTGTGTGTGTGTGTGTGTGTGTGTGTGTGTGTGTGTGTGTGTGTGTGTGTCTGACTCTGTCTGTGTAGAGAGCAATGCTTTTTACAGTAGTCACACTCCATACAATTCGAATGCTTTACTTTGATAAGGCTACTGATGTCATTCACATAGAAATACACCTCTGGAAAGGATGTAGCCCAGTAATCTCTGTAGCATGTGCCATACCTGCCTACTGCTGTAGTGTGATATAGAACTCTGGTAGGGTTCTATTCCTACCCATGGCAGTTCTGGATGTTTTGTGTGTGTTTCAATGTCTGTGTAGGGAGCAATGCAATTTAGCCTAGCCACACTCACTACAATTCGAATGCCCTACTTGGCAATCCTGCTGATGTCATCCAATGCGAAATATACCTTTGGGGAAGGAGTTCTCCAATAATCCCTGTGGTGCAGCCTATAACAGCTTCATGCTGTAGTGTGATATAGACCTCTGTTAGGGGTTCTATACCCACACATGTCGGTTATGGATGTTTTGTGTATGTCTCAATGTCTGTGTAGGGAGCAATGCATTTTATCCTAGCCACACTCACTACAATTTGAATGCCCTATTTTGGCAATCCTGCTGATGTTATCCAATGTGAAATACACCTCTGGGGAAGGAGTACTCCAGTAATCCCATTGGTGCATCCTATAACTGCTTCATGCTGTAGTGTGATATAGACCTCTGTTAGTGGTTCTATACCCAGACATGTTGGTTGTGGATGTTTTGTGTGTGTTTTAATGTCTGTGTAGGGAGCAATGCATTTTAGTCTAGCCACACTCACTACAATTCAAATGTCCTACCTTGGCAATCCTGCTGATATCATTCATTGTGAAATACACCTTTGGGGAAGGAGTTCTCCAGTAATCCCCATTGTGTGTCCTATAACAGCTTCATTATGTAGTATGATATAGACCTCTGTTAGGGGTTCTATACCCACACATGTCAGTTGTGGATGTTTTGTGTGTGTCAATGTCTGTGTAGGGAGCAATGCATTTTAGCTTAGACACACTCACTGCAATTTGAATGCCCTACTCTGGCAATCCTGCTGATGTCATCCAATGTGAAATACACCTTTGGGGAAGGAGTACTCCAGTAATCTCTGTGGTGCATACTATAACTTCGTAGTGCTGTAGTGTAATAAACTAGTTAGGTAGGAGTTCTAATCCCTGTCATGACAGGTGTGTGTGTGTGTGTGTGTGTGTGTGTGTGTGTGTGTGTGTGTGTGTCTGTGTTTGTAACTCATATCCTGTGTGGAGGTGGTTGTGAGTGTGTAACAACTGGGCCCAATGTGAGCCGGGTTTTGCAAATTTCTTATATGGTGGCCTTAGTATATATCACAATGTCCACTGTACAGGGATAACAGATGTGAAATAGCAGAGAAACTGGGGTGCAAATCCATACCCATACATGTGACATCAAGGCCAGGCAAACAAAGTTAGCAACCCTAGTATTACCCAGAGAACACTGTCAACCCATGTCTCATACACACACACACACACACACACACACACACACACACACACACACACACACACACACTCGCCTAGGCAACAGCCACTATGTTGGTAGTACACTGCATATTGCCTACTGATAGTAACTATGGAGTGATTGCAGTGGCCTATAGAGGGCATGGCACCCTGTCCATCTGTCCAATTGGCACATACATGCTGACAGTGTACCTTCCTCATGTTCCCCACTGGAAACCTGCAACACCTGCTGTGCCATTAAATGTGACCTACAAAGGACATACCATGCTTGAAAATATTCCATGTATGGACAGATGCCACTGACACCAGGGAATGCCATTAGCATGCTATCAATGTAGGTGCAGGGTAAACCTGCTGTCCATTACAAGTTCCCGCCACATGAGGCCAGGGCTGGCATATCTGATGATAATCTGTGTACACAACATGTGCCAAACACCCCAGGCACAGTTCTACATGTCAATGTACATGCAAGTGGGAGGTGTGCACATCACAGACATCATCCATGTCATGGACTAAGGAACATATACATGGCAAGCAATGCACAGCATTGGCACACGCAATAGTCACCCAGTTGACTGGATGGTGAATACAATGCTAAGATGTGGGCAAATCCAGAAACTACACCCCTGAGCCATAATGCAGACCATTGCCATGTGGCCTGATGCCACGGTATACCCATCACCTAGCCTTGTATAGCCTTCTGGCACAGTTGACCACTACACGCCTGTGAATCAATGAACCCATGCATGTCAGTACTGGCATTGTGTGTCTGTGTGTGTGTGTGTGTGTGTGTTTGTTGCATGATGTGTATGTTCACATTCACAATGAAGCATGCTGTCTGATGTCAGACACCTCCCCATACCCTTTGCCCATATAACCTCTGCATGACCCCTGTGGTGCATGTGATACCTGCACTGTAATGTGTTTTGGCAATCTGACTAGTGTTGAGTTGTATTCTTGACCCTGCCAAGTGTGTCAGTGTGTGTGTGTCCCTGTGGGGATGTGGCTGTGTTGACGCTGGCACCTGTCCATGTGGACAGGCACGTGTACTACACCTACCTTATAGCTACCATATCTTTGTTGCAGATGTCACTCACTATCACATATACATTCTGAGGGCTTCACAACATGTAACCTATGTGGCGCATCCAATAACTGCATAGAAATGTGATAGCACTACATAGTTGTCAGGGGTTTGATACCCTGTGCTGGTAGATGTGTGACACAAGCATGCTTAAGTTTTACTCTCCCACCCTTCCCTGACTTGTCTTTGCCTCCGTCTGCCTCTCTCACTCCCTCTCTGGTGGATGTGGAGACCTACATCTGCTTTGCTTAGGCAGCAGCATGTGTATTTTAAGTGATGCTCATGATCAGCTGATGGACTCTGCATGAATTGCAGCCCTCCTCTAGCTGATTGCATGTGGAACAGCTGTGGTAACATTCCCATAGCCAATTGCATGGAAACACACTCCAATACCTAGGAACATCATGTTGGTGTTGGGCCTTTTCATTCATTGTGAGCAGGAACTCGATCTGTTGTTTGGCAAGCAGCATCTCAGATGGATTGGGGATTTGCCTCTAACAACATATGCTGTGGAAGCAGGGCAACATACAGGAGGGGGATGTGCCTGACCTGACTACAGACTGCAAGTGCTGCTATACTAAATTTGGAGTAATGTTGGTTTAACAGGGTGTGTGTGGATATGGCTGTCCTATATGTTTTAATACCTGCCATGTCATTGCTATGTTTATGAGGAATCCCCATCTGTAGGGTCATCTGCAGACTGGGCAGTGTGTGGTGCCTTTGGTTTCATATGTTACCCACAGAGCATCTATCTGTGAACTGCAGAAAGTAGCGTGAGGATTTCAGTCTGTAGATGATGAAAGCCATGACAGTTACTGACTTCCTATCCCTCATAGGACATATGTTGCAACAAACCCTGTTGCAACAGTAAATGTATGAGGTTATCACAGCAACATGTCAATATTGGCCCTGTGTATGTGCTTCCAGCCACAACTCTGTCAACCTTTGTACATATGTCATGCATTATGAGGTGCATATGTGCTGTACACCATAGTTAGTGTCATCATATCTGATAACAAGCCAGTGAGATATCAGACTGCTACACATGTTATGTACAGTAGGGGTTATATTTGATGACATAACCTGGACATTCTGTGGCTGTGTGGACAGTACTGAGGTCTGTGTACTTATGGTGAATGTCGACAATGTGTGTATTAGTAATATGTATTTTGACCTGTGTACAGACTGTGGTAGATGTCATTGTTCTTGGTCCCGTCCTATCTGATGTTACATGCTGCTCCACTGTATGTTACCGTACTGGCTTACATGTTTGTAGGGCCATACACACACATGCCCCATACCACAGACAGGCATCAGACCACACTGTGTAGTGGCCCAGTATATGTAGGGTTAGTGTGTGAGTGGCACATATGAGGATTGTGTTGAACAGATAGTCCATATACTGTAATATTATGCTAGCTTACCATATGTGGCTGTGGCTGTGTTCACATTGGTTGTGGTTATGCATTTTCACACAGGTGTATCTTACCCTGTGCTGTGACATGCCTGTAGAGCCTGCTATATATGCAGGTACATGTGAATTCCCCCATAGGAGATATAGGCCAGTGCTCAGTCAGTCTGCCTGTAGCCTGCACAGTGCTTTGTTACATGCCTAGCGGCTTAGTGTACTTACCCAGTGAGATGTCATGTCCAGATACTTGCCAGATGTACTGCTGCCGGGCCTCCCTTAACAGTCATGTATGTCAGACAGAGCAGTGGGATGCTGTACAAATGTATGTCAATATCTAGTTGGTAGTATGTGGCCATGGCACCTCTGTACTATGTGTCAGGACAGACAGGAGTGTGTGAATGCATAACCTATGGGGCAAATGTATACCAGTCATTATGTGTTATACCCATCTACATGGCTTTTAACATCCATATTGTCAGACTTGGTCCACATGTTTTGCACTAAGGGGTTCTATGTATACCTCTGGACTGTCCAGAGTGTGTCAGAATGTCCACATATATTTGCCAATATATCTGCTGTAGTCCACAGGAGCATTACGTGCTAGCAGCGGTACTGTACTATGATGTCCTTAGGATGTCTGTCAGTAGCCAGTGGCGCACATGTGAAAAGTAGATGTAACCTCCCACACACCATGTCTGTGAAGACAATCCCTATTACAGTAGCAATAGTCTACTAATATATCTGCTATACATACCTGACATCCCCTTGCACTATGAAGTTGGGACTATAGCGGCTGAGGTAGGGCTACACTCCATGTTCGGGAAATATGGTGAAAATTAATGTATATATAATTATCCAGGTATCTATATAGATATTTACACATATACATATCGATATATATAGATGGGTATGTATATGTACATAGATATACATATCTTCTTCTTCTTCTTTCGGCTTTTCCCAGTTAGGGGTCGCCACAGCGGATCACCATCCGTTCATGATTGGCAGTGGAGTTTTACAATGTCGAGTTGCCAACCCGGCGCCCAAACTTCCACAGAAGGCACACACACACACACACACACACACACACACACACACACACACACACACACACACACACACACACACACACACACACACACAAACACACTCATGCCTAGGGCCAATTTAGTGTGTCCAATCCACCTACAGCATGTCTTTGGGATGTGGGAGGAAACCGGAGCACCCAGAGGAAACCCATGCGACCACAGGAAGGACATGCAGACTCCACACAGAAGGCACCCCAGCTGAGGATCGAACCGGGGAACCTCTTGCTGTGAGATGGCAATGCTAACCACTGCACCACTGGCATAGATATACATATACACACCCAGATATACACATATACAGAGCAATATATGTGTACACATATACAGATAGTGATACATATGCACATATACGTATGGATATCTACATATATATTGACAGTAGTAGATATATCAGAATAGATATGTATGCACATATAGTTATAGATATCTACATATATACCAACATAATTAGGCATATCTGTACACATAGGAGATGCATACATATATAGCTATATACACGTATATCTATATACATATACATATATCTATTTGTACACATACACCCCCCACCATATCAGCTTCAACAAACTGTACACACAACTCATTAGGTATGGCTACAGCTTACCTACCGGTTGGACAGATATTGTATTGTACCACACTTTCTGCTATGTGATTGTAGCCATGTCCCCTGTGTGGACACTATCATTGCTGGCCTGTTACAGACTATTCACCTGCATGCGATTGTCAAGGCCACTATGGTTCCATATATGCCAGTGGTATGGCTGCTCTGAGATTGCTGCACATCTGACATTCTGTGTTATTGGGGATATCTTTGCATGCTGTTGGATATGTACCGGGATTGTGTAGACTATTACTACCAACATATGTATTATAACAGTGACACAATGACATGTATATGTTCTATTGGCTAGCAGATCCACCTCTCCAAACCCATCTGCCCATGATACCTGGCCACATCACATGTGTTCCCCAACCTGGGGCCTCCTCATGTACTGTTCCAGCAATACCATCAGGTGGAACCACCCAGGGGATGTTGCCCCCACCCAGGGCACACACAGACATGTTCCTGTCCCCTGAGCACAGGTCTAGGGTCTGTTCCATACGGGGATCCACAGACACATGAGGGATGTGCTACATCAGTCTGAGGAACCCAGTACACATTCACAGGGCTGACATGCTCCTCCTGCTCAGCCTCCAGACCAGGCACCTTAAGGACGTAGACTGCTGTTGTGAGTAGCAGTGGGTAGGAGGATTTTTCCCATTGTGCCCATATTGGGGCCTATGGGGCATCCACATCATAGACCACACACACCATCCATGGTGTTTAACCATCACGTGTCACATAGCACCCCTGTATATCCTCTTTATCTACCAATCCTGACCACCTCCACATGTGTACCTGCCATACTTCCCATATTTCCATTGCATACTTCACAGATGGGGGCAATGTGGTCCCAACAAGGGACTAACATGTGACATACCCATCCATGGTGCACACACTGCCAGATGTAGATATCTGTGTGTATTGCTATGTATGCTGGTGCCTCACACATTGCACACATCACTGTGGTAGTAATATAGGGGACATGTCTTTACATACATATATGTTTGTGTGTGTGTTTGTATATATGTAGACATGTGCATATAGGTATATATCTATATATGTGTAGCTATATGTGATGTTGTATATAAGTGCACATATATATATATCTACACATGGGTATATGTATATTTCTGGACATACATGCTGATATACATATATATCTTTATATATTATATATGTGACATATGTACACATATGCATACCTATATGTGGGGTACATTCAGACATCAGCTCTACAATCTCACACCTTCTTGCACAGCTGCACTATTCTGCCTTGTTATAACACAGACAGGTGCCACATATGGACACGGCCTGACATTAGTGGGGTATATGTAGGACCTGATTGCAGGTAACCCTATTATACACTTATGGCATTCCAACATGCTACATTACAGATTAACCTGAGTAAACTGCCAGTGGTGGGCCATGGCTCCCACATGTCCATCATAATGACATTACTTCCACCACCAGCTATTGGCTACATAATATACATACTTCCCATTACACAACACACACTATGATGGCTTACATCTTGTCTGTCAGTGCTGACCTGCACAGGTGACGGCTATGGCCCACTACCCACAGGGACAGACACAATTGTCCATAGCAGTTGTTCAGTTGAACATCATCACAACAACACCTGATGGCACATATAAATTATTCCACATCATCTATCCCATTATGATGGACCAGGGACTACATCCTATTACATGTATATATACTTCACATACCTGTTGTGGGAATGATGTTTTGTTGAATGACAGCTGTCTAAATGCCTTTGACATAGGTTTTTATTTTGAAGAGATTTGTCTTTCTTTTTTTTTTTTTTTAATTTTCTCTCTCTCTCTCTCTCTCTCTCTCTCTCTCTCTCCAGTAAATGAATTGAGCTGCTTTGAATAGATTGCAGCCTGGCTTTAGTAGGTGATGCACATGATCAGGTGATGGCCTCTGCACCAATCAGTGTCCTCCACTTGCTAATTGCATGCAGCTTGCTGTGTAGTACTTCCAATTACCACTGTCATGGCAACCACCTACTATAAATCCCTACATCATGTGGGTGTGGTCCCTTTACCTTTCCTGTGTGATGGACATCCATCCTGTGTGTGGGCATCAGTGTTACAGACAGCAGGTAACAATACCTCTTACAGGAGAACCGGCACACTCAGGCCAGCTACATATTTGTAGGAGGTTCCAGAACTACAGACAGAGTATGAGTAGAGTTGTGTTATGCTTTGCATAGTACTGGTGTTACAGGGTGTGTGTGTACATACTAGTTCACCTTGGAATGCAGTCTGTCTGCATAGCTCTCAACTGTGGGCCTATCCTCTTGGTGGCAGAGGTGTACCTAATATGTTTTGTCTGTCCTCCACACAGGTCCTGTGTCAGATATTTCACTGGCAGTGTGTGTGCTGAGTGCTATCAGTACATGGCTACACTCATTTATGTTTCTAGCCTCAATTCCCTGACTAAGGGTATGTTGCAGACTATCCTGTAACACCAGAGACTTGCTTAGTGCATGGCAACAGTTTTCCACATATGGGCCTGTGTTCCAGCCTCTGTCCTCCACCTATATACCAAGCTTTGCACATATGACATGATGTCAGGGGTTGTTCTATAGTGGGCTGTGAGTATATCACACTGCCATTGCTGCCATCAGTTCACTGCTGTTGTATACCCCACACATACAGTAGGGCTGGGGCCATATATGTATGGGCTTCACTTACACAATACATGTGTGTCCTTATGCACTCCAGAGGCCAGTGTATGAAACAGTGGTATATGGCCCTGTATTATTGAGTCTGGGGAGGATGCACCATAAATAAGCTAGGCTGTTACAAAATGTGGGGGTATCAGGGGTGAGCTGCCTTAAGATATCTGCATGTACAGTACCATACAATTCACCTATATTTACATTACTTACATACATTGGGTCAATGCAGGCCTACTGCCTCCTGCCATACAGACTGTTCTGTTTGTCAGTGTGCTTGTGATGGTGTCAGTTATGCCTTGTTATGTAACAGTTACATCCCATTTGGTCAACTGAAGTCTTTACCACCTAGTGATTTTGTACAGAGTGTAGATAGAGTCTGCTGAACTATACACCTGCATTACTTACTGTTGATTGTTTGGTATCCTGTGGCCCAGTCTGTCTTTACTATTGTACAATTTGAAGGGCTTGCTCTTTATATGGATGTCAGTGTCTGAACAGCTATATGACATGGCATATAAAACTGTAATAGTACACAAATAAAGGTTTCCAATTCTACAAACCTGTGTGTGGTGTTTTATCCTATGACCTCTCTGTGGGTATATGTTGCAGGCAACGATTGTCATTTGTATGGATGGCCCATACAGTGTCCAGTTATTAAGGTGTTAACTATAGGCATAGTGGCTGTTCCATATTGTGTGCACCTTCTACATATATATCTTACTGTACATATCTCTACGTGTGTATGTGTAGTCACATGTAGATAAATATATATATATATATATATATATATATATATATATATGTATATTTGTATCTGCATATATGTGTCTGTGTATATGTATCCTGGGGACGTTGATAGCTTCCACATTTTACATTTCCTATGGGAGCCAGACTGTACTGCATGATATGTTACCAATACCAGCCTGACATCATACAGGTGGGATATAGTACTGTTACCATCTTGTACCCCTGTCGTGTCAGGTCCTGGTTATGGGATCTGCAACACTTGGTAGTGTATTGCAGGGCGGATGTGTTTGGCTGTGGGGGGTGTATACCTATTCGTACAAGACATATATTGTTTAGGGCCTCCCAACCCCATTAACAGTGCATGTGGACATATATGTTCTAGTTACTCTACCATTGGTATTTACAGGTATCTACAGATGTATGGCCATATATACCTATATATATATATATATATATATATATATATATATATATGTATATATATATATGCTTATATATATATATATATATATATATATATATATATATATATATATATATATAACTATGTCCGTATATACCTACATAGATATATATCCGCTTACATATATGTAACTTGCTGTGTATATGTAGACATATATGTGTAGACATATATATGTGTCAATGTAGGCATTGCATGTATATATGTTCATATATATATATATATATATATATATATATATATATATATATATATATATATATATATATGTTGTATCTGTTTAGATTTTAATATATTTACACACACACATACATTTAAATGTTGGAATATGTTCTCTGTACTGTTGCATGACTGGGCTGGATGATATGTTTTTGAAAACATCAGAGTTATGTATATCTGGCATAGCTTAGTGGCAAAATCACTTTGTCTATGGTGTGCAGGGTCCTGGGTTCGAGACTTGTAGAGGCTGTTTATTTTGTTGCTGAGCAGAGCACGGACCATTGGATAGAGAGTGATTAAGGCACTTTAAAGCAGTTGTAAGCGAGTTTGCGCAGAGGTAAGCACTGCTAATTTCCGGTTACAGTTTCTTATACTTTTTTTAGCTTCTGAATTGCTTAACCTGTGTAGGCATTTCTTACCCCCATGCAACCAGGCTTAAACCCACTTACTGCTGCTTAAAAGTTCTTACCCCCGAGCTAATTTCTTTAAAAGAAAAGAAAAAGGGGTTGATAGGAAAGTGATGAAAAAAAGGCACAAAGAGTGAAAGGCAGTAGGGAAAATAGTCAAGGATGTGCAGGAAGGGTGTAGGGAAGGTCCATAGCTACCCATGTCTTCTACAGCAACAGCTGTGCATATACACTGAATTTGGAGGTAGAGTTGGGCACTCAAACCCCTGGGAGAGGTGTGAGGACAACAATAATAAGTTGTGATGCCAATTTGTGATCCAGTAGACATGTGTGTAAAATGGGCAGCTATGTATGGGGCAAGATTTTTTTGTGGGAACAGATTGCCCTTTTTTATTTCAGGTGAGAGTGGGATGTTGGGGAGGGGTAGTAGGTATATTTGGGGAGGTAGATTGGTTAGGTTAACAGACAAGACAAACAAGATGCATACATGGGTGGTATATGACACATGTGGGGAATAAACACCTTGATGGGGAGGGGTGTTTGGATATAGGAAGCCCAAAAGCCCCCTAGTGGTAACAGTGGTACTGAGGTCCCAACCCATGGGCAGTCACCACTATACCTTCACAGCCCCAAAGGTGTCTGTGCTGGGGGCTGAGTTGCAGAGCCAGGCTGACTCTCTAATCGTGACATGCGGCCCTCGAGCTGGCGTAGAAGATCACCAGACTCCTGGTGACAAGTGTCAGGTGCCTGTCTGCGCCCACTTCCAGGGGGGAGTGAGCCCCATCCCCTGAGGCAGTTCCACCTGAAGGTGGTGCAGGACCAATGGACATGGAGGTCTGGGGTTGGGCCCCAGACATGCTGGTGCCCAGTGCCATGGCCAGCTGAGGTGGGACAGGTGGGTCCACTGGGACCGGCCTTCCCAAGTGTGCTATAGTGTTTAGATTTCATCATCACATGTGGATTAGTAATAGTCAACACATTCCAGGGTTATGTATAACAGCATGCATAGATATTCCCATTAACCCAGACACCAGATACGGAACAGTTGCATAGCAAACAGAACACATGCATATATGGGACCACAGTGGTAATAAGTACAGCATGCAGGTACATTGATGGAACCATGCCACCACTGTTGGAATAATTCAATATAGCACATGCATGGGAACCATGAACATATTTATCAAACACTTGGACATTATCAGAGTCATTACATACCAGCTGGGGTGGGTATGTTGATTATTGTTGGAGATATGGTGGGGGGAGAGAAAGTTGTCAATTGACAGCTAGTATATTCCTGTAGTCCACATTACTTTCCTAGTCAGTGCTGTTATCTGTACCTTACAAGTCTTACTACACTACCCTATAGCCTTAGTTTGGACTGTGATATGTCTGTCATCATCATTAACATGAACCGGTTTTACCTGCAGTATACACCTCTTACCTGGTATATCTGTGCAGGGAATGTTTGTTAACACTAACTAACTGTTGCTACACATACTCCCAGATTCCAAGTTGATGTTTTGCACATAACTATACAACTCTTTATGCACAGACTCTGGCCATGTGTTGACCACATGCTGGTATGCCAGGACATATCTAGAATATTGCCGTTTTCCACTTTTATTGACCTGACACACACATATACATGCTTTCCTACACAGTTATATTATGTAGCACAGTGTGGGTGACAGTGACCAGTGATACTTTATTATTCAGTGAAACTGCAGCACTCACAATTCCCTACAATACCAGAGTGAACAGTACCAGTACAGGTTATAATGGTCTGTATTTCTCAGCACAGTGTTCGTATCCAACTTACCTGTGGGAGCAATGTTTGTTAGCACTACCTGACTGTTACCACACAAAGTTCTGGATTACACATTAGTATTATGTGCAGACATCTCACTCTGTTACACACTGGTCACAGCTTGACAACATGGGGGTGTAGATAGGACATAATTGAAATATTACTCTCCTAACAGTTTCGGAGGTTGCTACAGTGACAGGTGTGTTCTCATGATGTTTGACAATCACTTGTATTCCCTGTTTGCTGGCTAAACATCTGGGATCATCCCACAGACTTACCAGGGGGACAGGGGGACAGGCAGCAGATATGGGCACATACATTGGACATTCTAGCCTCATCTGTACAGTTGTGGGGTATGAATCTGTATGCAGCCTAATTCCACTCCCAGGATTCAGACCATGGCTGTGTCTGTTACAACTTAAACCCTGTCCATCACAGTTGTGTCTGCTATATAGATATTGCTGTATATCTCCTATCTGCTTTCTGTCTTCGTAATCCCCTGTGTTTTTGCATTCTGACCTTGTATTGCAACACTCATATAAAGATTTCCTAGACAGTTATATGTTGTAGGACAGTGTGGGTGACAGTGATGTGTAATACCTCATTATTCAGAGCAACTGCATATCATTCTTATATTTCTAGGCACAGTGTTGGTATCTGACAGACATGTGGGAGGAATGTTTATTAGCACTACCTGAATGTTCCCACACACAGTATCAGATACTAGATTCCACATTACTATTATGCATATAAATCTCACTCTGTTACTGTACACACTCTGACCACAGCTTGACAAGTTGGGGTGTAAATGGGGCATATGTGTCTTCTTAATCACATAAGGTATTGGGGAGATGCTAGTGAGCCAGCTTTGTTCTCATAGATGTGTGTCAATCAGTTGTATTTCCTGTTTGCTGCCTATATGTCTGAAATCATCCCACTAATTTCCCAGGGGGACAGGTTGAAAGGCAACAGATATGGGACACTTTAATAGACATTCTGGACATATCTGTACAGTTGTGGGGTATGATTCTGTATGCAGATGACTACCACTGGCAGGATTCGAACAGTGGCTGTGTGTGCCAAAAAAGCAACAGTTCACATCTCAGTTGCATGTGCTATTCAGTTTTTGTTGTCTGCATTTTCCCTGTTTACTGTCTGTGTGTCTCTCAGTTGTACTAAATGGCCTCTGGGGATTACACCTGTCATATACAGGCATTCCTACACATTCAATTTATGGCGCACGGTGTGGGTAACAGTGCTTAATATTACAGTACTATTACATGATTACATATCTACATTACCGTATGATACCAGGATATACACATGCAGTACAGCAGTTAGACCTGTTTTGTCAGGCTATTACACTTTTATTGACTTACAAACAATATGAGACTCTTCCTGCCATATTTTCTGGTGTATGCAGTACTTGCCTTGAACAATACAGGTTTTATACAAGCAATTAATTTATTACTACTTTTATTTTTATTTCCTATGACAGTAAATGCATGAGTATTACTGACCTGCCTCACATCGCAGCTTCAATAGGTGACTGATGTGGGCCTCATGGTTCACAGCCCGCTTCACTGCAGCTGTGGGGGACATAAGAGGAATATTTAGCCATACCTATCCATGATATACCTGAGCTGACAATATTACACACATACTGAGGTGATACTTACACATGGCTGGAACATCCCCTAACACTCTAACCTCTTAGAGCCACACCTCCAAGAGGTCCCCCTTACGCCGCTTCAGGTCGGCATAGTTGTGCCTGACCTGCTCACCAGCTCTGGGTATGCCAGTGGCACTGTTGAGGTCATGGACAAGACGGTCCCAGGCCACCACCTTATATTGGGAGCCCTGGTACTGGCCCTGCAGCAGTCTCTGATCATGGTCTTTGACAAGGAGTCCTGCCATGACCTTGGACTCCTGGATGCACCAGCACTGCTCCCAAAAGCACACGCCTTCTCCTCTTACTGCCATAATGCCAGCAAGGAGAAGCTACAACCAGTTATGAGATGTATTCCTGCCTCTTGGGTTTAAGTAGGGCCAATTTCCCACACTTTTCCGTGATTGGCCGGTTTTGAAAAGGCTAAGCTATGGGCAAACCTGTTTAACTAAGGTTGGCATTGTTTAAAGGGGTATAACACCTCCTAAGCTGGCATGTGCAATGCTTAGCATTGCTTACATTAGACTTTGCATTATTTTTTATTTTTGGCATTGATTTCTTATTCATTACATCTTATATATCTGCCTGGTATCCATGATTAATGTGTATATACACTCTATGGGGTTCTTTTGTTTTATTAGTGACTTCAACACTCTATTACAATTACACCTCACTTCTGGTCTTACTGCTGTACTCCAGTTCACATATTTATATTATCTAGTGGGTTATGGAATATATGACTGTATACTGATTCCTTTCACAGGTTCAGTTTGCTTTTACTATGGTGAGGACTTGTTTGCTGATACCTCATTCTTCTATTTTCTGTGATGGCTTGGTGGATAACTACTGTGACTATGGTGTATAGGGTCCTGGGTTCAAGACCTGCATGGTTGTATATTTTGTTGATGGGCAGAACAAGGGCCATTGGATACAGTGTGACTAAGGCACTTTTGAGCAGTTGTAAGCAGGTTTGTGCGATGGTAAGCACTGCTAACCTGCTGTTACATCTGCTTACAGAGAGTTAGCTTAGAATTGCTTAACCAGTGTAGGCACTGCTTACTGCCACACAAACGGGCTTACACCTGCTTACTAGTGCTTAAATATGTCTACTACTGCTTATTTGTGCTTAAATCTGTTTACTAGTGCCTTATTCATTATGACACTGACACCTCACATGTGCATTTACTGCAGTACTCCAGTTTGTGAAAATATGTTATTTAGTGGGTTATGCAACATAAATATTAGTCATAATGTGCTTTGCCATGGAAAATGGAATGTGCTGAAGTGGGACTCGAACCAGAAATGCCTGCTCGTATGGTGAATACTATGCCCACTACACTATTGCTATGCTGCTTCATTTGCATATATCTTCCTTGTTATCCTCTTCAGCCATTTAATCTGCATTAACCATAGCTAAGCGATGGGCAAACCCATGCACCTATGGTTAGCATTAATCGGATTTTTAAAAAAAAATAGGATTTCTTCATTTTATGTATGTATACTGTTGCTGTTGTACACAAGGGGGACTGTTGGTGGGGATATGTGGTCACCTATGAGCGGTCTCGCTCGTTTCATACCCCCTTCTGCTGTTCTTCATTGAGGGGACGTGTATATTCTGAGACCTCTGCTCTCAGACATGCCCCTGCACTCTTACATGCTCTGTGTAAGCCTAGGAGCTCAGGCAGTGCCCTCATTACTATGCATGGTGCACTGCCATCCTGTTCCTAAATGGCCACCTCCATGCAGGACTAAGCTAGCCCTGCACAGAGGAATAGTAAATCCGGGAGTAAGTTTCAGCTGCTAAGAGGTTGAGAGATATGCAGCAAAGGTGCTTATAGGTGCATTTTGGGCTTTGACAAAAATGCTGTCAGTTTTCTTTTTATCATGTTGCTGTATTCTGCTCCATTAAGCAGTATAGTGGTGTGAGCCTCTGGTATACTTTGGAAACAGCGCTTTCAAGGATTTTTAATGATCTCCTGGTGGCAAAGGAATTAACTGTCTTTCTCTGATTTTATTACTGTTATATCTTTCATCTGTTTTGGCATGGTTGATCACTGGATCCTTTTGTGTTGTTTACACAAACTTTGTCACATCAGAAGTGTAATACCGGATTGGTTTATATCACATCTGAATAGATGGACACAAAGCGCAGTCTCAGGGTTTAATCTGTCCTCATTTACATGCTATCTTGTGGTGTACCTCAGGGCTTCATTTGGTTTCTTGTTAATTATTCAAGGAAAAGCTTTGAAATGCAATTGTTCTGCTGATAACACAAAGTTGTATATCTTCTTTTCCATTAAATTTCTGTAGACATTAATTGGGTTACCTGTTGATTCAGAATGCACCCACAAGTGGATAATATGGAATCAGTTGAAACAATATTTCTACAACAGATGCCAATTAATGTTTCCTTGCAGGGTTGTTTTACACATTTTTTTCTCCAATCTTGCCTTTAGTGGGGACAGACTAGAACTTGTGTCCAGTGCTTGTAACTCAGGAGTAATTGTTGACAATGATTTGACTTTGAAGGACCATATATCAACTCTATTAAGTGTTTTCATTTTAGGAACACTGCACTTGTTAAGCACCTTACACCTTTTACTCACCTTCTAGAGGTTGTTTATATCCTGGTCACACTTCATTATTGTAATTCCTTAAATTTGGCATTAATCGATCCAGATATTGATCGTCTGCAACTGGTTCTAAATTCTGTTGTCTATTTTTTTTTTTTTGACAGAGGTATTTAGAAATGAACACATTAAGTTGGTTCTATTGAATCTGCATTGGCTGCTGATTCCACTTCATATCACTCCTAGTCCTTGTCTGCTTAGCCTTACATGGCTTGGGATTCTTGTATTGGAGGAAGCTCCTTATCTAGTATTAGCTGTCATGTGCCTTGCAGTCCTCCTGCCTGAGTTAGATTGTGATTCCAGTGATGCACAATAAGAGATCTCTGGATTTTGTTAATTTGCTTATCAAGGCCTTCAGCTTTGGAACTTGCCGTCATTCAAGTTAAGGGTCTCCCCAGCACCCATTTTTAATTGAAACTTGAGACTTATCTTTTTGAATTGACATATAGTGACTACTTTTGAGCCGGCATTGTGGATAATCTCATTTTGGTTTTATCCCTTGCTTATTTTATATCTCACAACATGCGTTAATTCTATATATTCATATATAAACTGAGGAAGATCATATGTTAGTTTATTGTAGAGTGTTTATCTAATTTGGGTCCTAATCATAGGTTCATAGGTTCATAGATTGGTACTAAGCTAACTGCCCTTGCGAGCCATTTTAAGCCTAGCCAATTATCCCTTGTGAGACTCCAACCCTGCACCTTGTGTTTGTAAGGCAAACACCTTAACCATTAGGCCACCCTCCCAACCCTTTTCTACTTTCTTATGAGTTTGGGCTTTGCCTAGGAATGTTTGCTATGTGACTTTTTATATGCATCACATTAATTTACCAGTTTAATGTCTATTAGTTATATAAGTTAATCTCTCTGAATTTTCCATATTTATTACACTTAGAGAATGGGCTGTCTGTAAAATTGTTGTGTTTTACTTACTTATTTTTTCTGACTACATTAATTTTTTTTATATTATTTTTGATGTAAAATAGTTCCTCTGCCTTATGTATCAAACTTGTTGTAGTTCCTCTGCCTAATGTTTCAGACTTGTTGTAGTAAATGTAAATGGTGTTGGAGGACGTATTTTGACTCCAAAATATAATTTTTTCAAAAAATATCCAGATACTTACTTCATTGTTTTTGTTCCTTACTCCACCAAATATTTGTGGTTTGTGGCCAAATTTGGGACTGAAGTCACTAAATCATAGTCACTGAAGTCACTAAGTCATAACTGACTCGATAGTGAGGCACACTGATGTCCCACTCACTAGGGTGAATAAGGAGAAAGTAACAGTCAGCTGCCTATCGGGTGCCAGGATCCACCACATGATGCACGCACTCAGGTCCCTCAACAACAGGTACAAATATGACTCTGTCATTGTACATGTGGGTGTGAATGACCGAGATGTACCTCCCTGGGCTACATGAAAAGAGACATGGAGGAGCTCTCGGATTATGTAGCCCAGATAGGTATGACTCTAGCCCTGAGCAGCATCCTACCATCACCCAGAATGATACCACAGTGCAAGCAGAAAATTGGCTAAGTTTCTGGTGTCATTCTAAGGGGATCCAGTATCTGTCTGGCTGGGATGACATGATTGACAGACCTCGATGCATTGCCAGAGATGGCATGCATCTGTCACCCCTGGGCTTCCAGATACTGGCCAAGGCTCTTGCCACCCTTATAGTGCCTTTTTTAGGTGGTGTTCCAAAGATCAAATTACCACCGTAACAGCTACAAACAAATGCAATCTGAGGGTCATGCTGCTCAACACTAGAAGTCTAAATCTCAAAATGCACTCACTCGAAGCACTCCTTAAAATGGAGAACATCGACATTTGTGGTGTAACAGAGACCTGGTTCAAGGCAGCAGAAAGCGCCCCTGCACTACAAGGCTATAATTCATTCCACACCTTTTGGCCCCAGAACTTGGACCAAAGCTCCAAAGGCAGTGGTGTTTCCATATTCATAAAGGATGCGCACACCTCCAGACTGGTAGCCCAACATAACACATCAGAGATACTTTAGGTGCAGCTAACATTTGATAAGACAGCGATTGTGGTCATAGCCTGCTATAGGTCCCCAACCATGTCCAAAGACTCATACTCCATGTACCTAAGCACCCTGGAGAATATTAGGGTCCAACCTAACACTCTCATACTGGGCAACTTCAACTACCCTTCCATTAACTGGGAGAGCTACTCATGTACCAATTTACTTGCCCAATGTTTCCTGGAATTCATTGATTTCAATGCCCTGGACCAGCTCATTCTTACCCCCACTATAGGTAGGAACATCCTTGACCTGGTCATTACTAACATGGGTGACCGTTGTTCTACACCATAGTCAATTCCTCCCTAGTTAGATCCAACCACAAACTAATCACCTTGGAAATCCACATCCCTCACACCCCCCATGCCCCCGCAAAGGTAACCACCATGAAAAACTTTTCCAAAGCTAACTTTGGGCTCCTAAAAACAGAGGTGGCTAAGTTCACTGCACCCATGCAAATGGAGAATAGTTGCATGATCGCCGAATCATACACCAATGCACTGTACGAAAACATACACAAATGCATGGATCTCGCCATACCCAATAGAACCAAGATGTTCTCCTTCAAAAAAAGGAAGCCAATCTGGTGGTCCCCTGTCATAAACAAACTCTACAACAGAAGAAGGAAACTGATGCGGAATGAGGTGAAGTCTCAAAACTGGAAAAACTCCCTTATCAGCCTCAACAAAAAGATGAGATACCTCATCAAATCCTCTAAAGCTAGCTATGAAAACCATGTCTCACCCATACTCAGCTCCCCTCCCACCAGCTCAAGAACCATCCCTATGCACCCCCCACATATTCTACCAACTATATTACTCAAACGTAAAGCATCCCTACAACTTAACATAGTAACCCTCCCACCATACCTATTACCCACAGAGCACAATCATAAAGTTTCCCTTATAAACAAACACATTCAAAAACTGAGAAAACTAATAATCTCATGCATATCAAAACTAGCCCTAAGTGGAGACATCCACTCCAACCCTGGCCCTACCATCTCCAACCCCAATCCTCATAATCAGACTAGAAACCACAACTTCTCCCATATTACAGCCAATAGAAAGCCAAGTGACTTCCTTCTACTAAGCCTAAATATTAGAAGTATATCCAACAAAGTCCATGAACTCCATGCCACCATAGACTTATACTCCCCAGATATAGTCATCCTGACAGAAACCTGGCTAAAACCTCACATTACCAGTGAGCAAATACTCCCTACAGGTTACAGCATACTAAGAGTAGACCGGCTAAACAAAGAAGGAGGTGGTGTAGCTATAATATTTAAACAGCATCTAAACATCCAGATCTTAAAATCATCAGCTCCACAAATAGGCAATGAAGAAATAATATATACCAACCTCAAAATTAACCAAAACAAAACCATCAACATAATTGGATGCTACTTCCCACCTGGCCAAAACATCCCTCCACTAGAAAACCTCCTCAACTGGTCTACCCACCATCTCCCCCAATAAACTATCATCTTAGGTGATTTCAATATTGACTGGCAATCCTGTTCTGGCAACAATCCAACCCATCATGTACACCTTCATGGCTTCACCCAACTAGTCCAGTCACCAACAAGGATAAATAAAAACTCCAGCAAGCACACGACCCTGGATTGGATACTAGTCAGTAAGAACCCCCAGTCATATATAACAGGCTGCTTATCAGATAGCCTCAGTGATCACTCCCCAACATTCCTACTCAAAAAATACCTGTACCAAGCTAAACCTGTCATCTATCATCAGATACGTAAAAAAATAAACTTTAACCCACTCACATTCATCTCATCCCTCAAAGAATGTAACTGGCATGCTCTAAAGTACCTCGGTATAGATGACGCAGTTGAATTTTTTAATACTACCTTCCTGAACATCCTTAATTACCATGCCCCCATAAGATTTTCCAGAAGCAAAGCACAACCCTCCCCATGGCTACAGAAAACCACTAAGTCAGAAATGAAAAACAGGGATAAAGCCTGGGAGCACTGGTGCAAAACCAAAACCCCCGCAGCTAGACAGAAATTCCTAGAACTACGCAATAGAGTCAAAAAGCTAATAAAACGGGACAAATTCCAATACTACCAGTCTGCCCTAGACTCCTCACAACACAGCCCCAAACAATTCTGGTCCTCCATAAACTCCATCCTCCACCCAGGTAAAGTCAGTACCCCTCCTCCTAACATCCCTCACTCCTCAGAAAATATTGCTACCTCATTCAACACACACTTCACCCAAACCATACTATCACTAGCTAAACAACACAACCCCCCTCCCCTCTAATCCACACCTTTAACTAGTAATCTCCCCACTGCCTTCTCTTTTTCTCCTGTACCTACCTCCAACATAAAAAACTCTTAACTAAACTTAAACCCACCAAATTAGCAGCAGACAACCTCCCAAGTGAATACCTACAAATCGCAGCTGATGCTCTGGCCTACCCAGTATCCATCTTGATTAACTGATCTCTGTCAGAAAGTTACATTCCCACATTGTGGAAAGTCTCACATATAATTCCCCTCCACAAAGGCGGACCCTCTGCAGAACTAACCAATTACCGCCCCATAGCTATTCTCTCTCCACTCTCCAAAATACTAGAGAGATGCATACACTCTCAGGTCTCACACTGCCTCCTTACTAACAACCTCCTTTCCAGTACTCAGCATGGTTTCCGACCAAACCATAGCACCACCACTGCCTTACTCTCCTTTACTAACACTATCCTTCAGCATAAAACAATGGCTATCTCTCCTCTGCTACTTTCCTAGACCTATCTAAAGCATTTGACATGGTGCCACACAAACAACTTATCTCTGTCCTCATTAACCTATCCTTCTCACAATCAGTCACCAACTGGTTTCAGAGTTACCTGTCTGACCGCCAACAATCCGTTGTATGGCAGAATTACATATCTCCCCAACTACCTGTCTCCATAGGGGTTCCCCAAGGATCCATCCTTGGACCCCTACTTTTCTCTGTTTACACCAATAATCTAGCCTCTGCCACCAAACATGGCACACTCATCCAATACGCAGATGACTCAACCATCATCTGCTCAGCCCAGTCCCTACCCAAACTGCAAAAAGTCACACAGAAAGCCTTTTCCTCTGTTGAAACATGGTTATCTGATGCCCAATTAATACTCAACCCAAACAAAACTAAACTACTCATCTTCCAACCCACCAAACATACTCAAAGCAACTCTCACTTTAACATCACAGCAAAAGACAACACCACTATATACCCAACTGAACACACCAAATTGCTAGGAGTGGAAATAGACAATAAACTAAAATATGACATTCACATATCCATGACCATAAAAAAAGTCCACAAAAAACTAGGAGCATTATACAGAAATAAACAATTTCTCACCAAAGCAGCAAAGATTTCAATAGCAAATTCCCACCTTATCTCCACCCTACTTTATGCCTCTCCAGTATATACCAACCTAAGGCAATGTGATCTAAACAAGCTAGAGACCTGCTACAACAAAATCGCCAAATTCGCCACAGGGGCATCCTACCATAGTCACCACTGTCTCTCACTTGCTGAACTGGGCTGGTTTGAACTCCCTCACCATCTTCAGTGGTATCAACTCTCACTCGCCCACAAACTAGTAAACTATCCACTAAATGTCCCATCCCTCCAGAATCTACTCCAACCCTATCGCACCACCAGACCACTAAGATCCAGCAACAAAAATCACTTGCAGATCACTAAAGCCAATAACTCTGCTGGTGAAGCACTATTCTCTTGTGCCATAGCCAAATTATGGAACTCACTCCCACCCACAATTAATGCACCAACTTCAAAACTTTATTAAAAGCGCACCTAAAAACATGCTGGCTATGCCCTTGCAACTCCCACTCTAATATCATCCACCCCATCCAACTACTACCTTTCTTTCACCTCCACTAACTACCTTGATGATAGCAAGCTCAGATGCTCATAAGCCTAGTACTTATTATATAGCAGGAACTTCTCATTGTTACATTTGTTAATGCCTGTTATGTACTTCACAGATAAAGATTCTAGCTGTCTACTGATGTACTATATTCTTCATCTGTAAATATGTTGTAAGTAATTTCTATGTTAAATTGTTAATCGCTATGTAATCCAATGTAACTACTGTCTGTTTATTTTACTGTGGAGCTTTTCTCCCCGGGCCTCTGCTGAAAATGGACCCACGTCCAGTTGGACACTCCCGGTCAACAAATTTAAATAAATAAAATAATAAATAAATAAAATGAAAACAGAATTGCAGCAGCTAGTAAAGAAAACCACAAGGCCTTCTACAGTTATGTAAAGAATCTCCATGGCAATACCCAGATTTGCTCTGAGCTACTGCACAATGGTACCTCCTAACTGAGCCAACAGATATTGCCAATATATTGGCCGACAGATTCAGTGCCATCTTTACCCCCCAAAGGACGAATCACAATACCAGTGGATTGCCAGGCACCCAGTATTACTGCTGCACAGGTTAAAACAGCACTGTTCAAGGCCAAGAATACAGCTTCTATGGGACCTGACAATATCCCTGTATTCTACATGAACTACATAGTGAACTGGCACCTCACCTGTTTGCCCTGCTCAATCACAGCCTCACCTCAGGCTTTGTCCCTACCAAATGGCGCACTGCTACAGTCATCTCTCTCCACAAAGGAGGAGTGACAACATACCCTGGGAACTATCGCCCCATTAGCCTGACGAGTCTGATACGCAAAGCTATGAAACACATCATCATGGACCTAAATAAACAAGGATATAGGGAATCTCCAAACTCTAGATCCCACACAGTTTGGTTTTGTGAAGGGTAGATCATGCCAGATCATGCCAGATCATGCCAGCTCAACCTAGTCGACTTCTCTGAGCCTGTCACCAGAGCTGTGGATGAAGGCAAGATGGTTCATACAGCCTACCTTGATCTGGCCAAAGCCTTTGATACCATTACCTACTCAGGAATCATAGAAAAACTCACCACGCTAGGCATCAACCCCTATATCACTAGGTGGGTTGCAAACTGGCTCACAGATAGCGCCCACAGTGTGAAAGTAGCTGACTCCAAGTCAGACTGATGACCAGTCATGAGTGGAGTCCCACAAGGTTCAGACCTGGGTCCTCTCCTGTTTGGTATCTACTTCTCTGAAGTCCAGGCTAACACGAAGGGACTCTGGCTGACAAAGTTCACAGATGATTGCAAGTTGGGAGCTATTATTAACTCCTCAAATGATGTTCCCATCATACAGAAAGGCCTCAATGAGACCAACAACTGGTGTCAAAACTATGGCCTTAAGCTCAATGCCAAAAAATATGTCATCATCCCCTTTGAGAAAAACCCGGTTCCCATGATTTACCACATTGATGGTAGTCCACTGAACACAGAAGGTATTATAAGAGATCTGGGAACACAGGTTGACAGCAACCTCTCTTTTGACCACCACATTGCCAGTGTGGTCAGAAAGTCCTTCTATGTGGCACATCGCTTTACTAAGGGTTTGGCATCTAGGAAGAAAGAGGTCATTGTCTCTCTCTCTACTCTTCCCTCATTAGGCCAATCATCGAGTACAATGCCCCATTAGGCATGTACCTCACTAGACACCTGCAACAACTGGAGAGGCCACAAAAGTACCTCACAAAGAGGATCATAAGCCTTAAACACTTGTCCAATATGGACAGACTCAAAAAACTCCCAACTATTTTCTGTCTCATATCGCCTATTTAGAGGCAATCTCTGCTTGACTTACAAAGCCATGTCTGACCCAGCTCTGTTAGAAATGCTACATCTAAAGAAATCTCAATCCCTCTGCACCACATGCTCCAGAGACCTCAACCTCATTACCACAATCGACAGAACGTGCTGCAGGGACAGCTTCATAACCAAGAGACTGCCCATGCTATGGAACAGACTTCCCATACATGTCAAACAGAGCACTTCACTGGTGCTCTTCAAGAGAAATCTTGATGAGTGGATGGGAAATAGAAAATTTACCCCAGGATCACTCCAGTGGCTCTACTCAACAGAGGCACTGGGAACTAAGGTCTGGTGGCATGATGCCAGGGTAATCCTATGGGCCAGGCTTGTAAAGGCTCCAAGGCCATTAGCCTACTACACACCTATGAATTTAAATAATGACATACATTTGAGCTTCATTCATTATTTCCTTCAGAAAATGCATGCTAACAGAAATCCTGTTATTCATGCAACTTTCTAATTTTATAACAGCAATATACAAAACCTGTTCCAATTTTGAAGCCTTTGTTCTCCCTTTATTTTAGGCTTTATCCAGATTTCTTGAGCTAAGAGGGTGAGATGTATGGAAACCTTTTAAATGCTACCACCACTGCTTGCTTTCTCTCTCTCTCTCACTTTCTCTCTCTGTCTTTGTCTCTGTCTCTCTCTCTCTCACACACACACACACACACACACACACACACACACACACACACACACACACACAATTCTTTTGTGCACACATATACGCACACACAGGCAGACATAAACATACACTTTTCTATTTTTTTTTTGTTTTCTTTTTTTATTCTTGTACACTCACTTTATAGCAAACGCACTGCTTAGCAAGTGTTAAATAATGGTGGCCATTAACTTTCTTTCAATCCGAGCTCCATGACAAATTAAAGGACAACTACGGGAAAAAATTAAAAAAATACATATTTTCAAGTTTTCCTTAAGTTTGGCTCATTGCAAACCTGTGTGTTCCAAATAGAAGTAGTAACTACTAATTTTATTCTGTTTGTCAACCTGAATGGCCTCCTTGGGGCAGACATCCTCATGAGAGTTTGTTTTCTTCTAAAGAAAACTTCCCCATAATACACAGTGAGTCCACTGTTTCTGAAAATACAATGTCCATAGCTGGACTGTCACATGACAGTTCCATTCACTTAGAATGGAAGAACAGAGAAAAGCAGCTAATTTTCTGATGCCTCACTAAAAGTATATTTTACTGTCACACAGTGCTTTTTACAAATGTGTTTGCTGCTCATCTGTTACACATTCTGTGAAAAAAGTTCCAAAACTGCTAGTTTATTGCTAAGATAACGTCTTTTTTTTTTAGACATTCATCTTTAATCTGCTTCAGTTCCTTCTCATGTTACTCCTCCCATAGTCCAACCCTCAGCTAGCAAGAGTATCACATTTCCCACCCTGTAAGGTTCAGCTAAACAGTCAGCTTTGCATGACAATACACATTAATCAGATTTGCTTACACTCTGTCTTTTGTGCCATTAAAAGTGTTCCCTCATGTCTATCTACTCCTATCATCTGAATAGCACTTTCACAGTAAATCAAATTGCAAATATGCTTTTAGCAATCCTTAATATAAAGGTGTCTAAATATTCTTCTAAACATGCCTGTAACATACACAGATTACAATTCGTCTCGGCCACTGACAGATTTAGTTAAGTCTCCAAATTAATACTCTAATCATAAAGAGTATTTATGTTTGTGTTACATAAAATTGCAGCCCTCTGCCTTGTTATGCAACAGGCATGTCACTGATGTCTCCTTCTATCTGTAGGTATTATTGCTTTTGTGTGCACATATTCATTGGTGTTACGCTATTTTTGATGCCACTTAATATTTTCTTTACTTCGTGCTACGTAGTGCTTACGCTCACTGTTCCAAACAGTGTGCATACTGTTCTTTCTCACTCTCAATAGTGTTTTTCATTGCAGGCTGCCACAACAAGCTTTTCTATTCATTGATATCTAAAATTTCACACATTTCCTCAAGAAGCCCTCCAACAATATGTTTTATACCACAGTCATTCTTTGTGTAATCGTACATGTTGCATATCAGTTATCATATGAATTTAGTTCTTACAGCATGGATCAAACATGAAAGGCCATTTTGCCTAGAAACATCAACAATGTAAATGAGATGACAACACTTGGTAGGATTATAGACAAACATCAACTCATATGTATCACAGGGATGGGCTATGGCTTCAGAAAAAAAAGGTGCAAAGGACAAAATTTGGGTTTTAAATAGTTGAGCTGAAACATCAAAGTACAGGCAGGCCAGCAAATTTACAAACAGCCCATGGCAACAACACTGCATAAAGACAAAGTTTATAAGAGATTCTCTATATTTAGAATCCAAAGCAACTATGTAGATAAGACACCGTTCAGCTATCTTAGCATCTATAAGTGCATAACTTGTAAAGCCTGATGAATAACAATGAGTCTGGTTTTCAGTACAGCAAGGGATAAGTTGAGCTAATAGGTATCATGCTGAGGAGATTAATTCATTATACAAACATCACGACTCCTCAGTGTAACTTAAATTGAGTGTTCAGCAGCAGAAGATGAATAAGGATGTGTGAAATTATAGACCCATCAGCCTAACTAGCCTGATCTGCAAGGCCATGGAACGGATTATCATGGACCTCATTAATAAGGACATTGGCAACCTCCAAACACTTGATCTCACACAGTTTGGCTTCATCAAAGGGAGGTCACGTCTGCTAAAATTGGTTGACTTCTTTGAGACAGTCACCAAAGCCATGGATGAGCGGAAGATGGTGCAAACCGTCTACCTTGACCAGGCCAAAGGCTTTGACACTATTCCCCACTCAGGCATAATAGATAAACTCTCTCAACTAGGCATCAATCCGTATGTTACCAGATGGGTAGCAAACTGGCTCACTGATAGACCCCACCAAGTCAAAATAGGGGCCTCTGTTATTTGGGATATACTTTTCTGAGTTGCAGGCCAAAACCAGTGGGCTGCACACTAACACAAATCCTGTAATTCTAGCAACTATAAATTTATAAGAAGAGCATTTAAAATTTTTCTCTGGTTTTGGGTCCCATTATTATATGCTTTGTCTGGATTTCTTGCTTCCAGAGGTGGAGAGGTGTAGCCCCATTTATTTCTTAAATAACTTCAGGTTAGAGGTCGAGAGGTATGCACACCTTTTTGATCTGCTGCTGCTTCTGACAATGATTGCTAGCTCTCATTCTTTGCAAGCATGCATACACGCACAAACACACGTTAGCTCTCATTCAAGCAAGCATGCATGCATTCACTCACACAGAAAAAAATAATATCACAAAGAGGGAATGTAGAAAAGCAGATTAGTTTATTTATTTATTTTACATTTGTTAACTGGGTAGAGTCCGGGTGGGCAAATAGCCCGTTTTCAGTGGAGACCTGAGGAGATAAGCACCATAACAATAGTACAAAAAGATTACAAAAATGTTTTGAAAGATTTACAAACAATATACAAAAAGTTTGACAGTTTCCAACAATCACAATTTACAAAAAGGTGAATGTAAAACAGAAAACATTACATTTCCTAAGCCTTACTACAGACAGTAATATGAAACCCATTAGATATATAACTTAAAACCATTGTGGTATTTTCATTTGGTAGAAGTAAGACAAGAGGATAGCAAAATAGAAAACATTTCATCGAAGGCATGAGAAACTAGCCAGGAGTATTACAGGAGCATAGCCATTGTTGAGTAAGGTATTCCTTTAGGAGTTTTTTAAAGCTATGATGATCTGTGTTTTTTAAGATATTCTGGGGTAATAGGTTCCACTGTTTGGCTACTTTGAAGGAGAAGAGAGAATCATTGAAGTAATTATGGATCTTTGTAACCTTGAGTATAAGTTTATTGGCTGATCTAAGGGGCCTGGGGTTGGTATTTAGTTGCACTAGGTTGTAAAGTAGAAGTTAAAAAAACAGAAGTTGAAGTTATGGAGTGCCTGTGAAGTGAAGAATTTTATGTAGAAGGTCTAACACAGATTATATTACAGCATGATGGAACAAGTCCCCAAAGTAAGGAGAAACAGGAAGATCAGGAGGCATATGAAGAAGAAATATGGACATAGAAAAGAAAAAGAGAGTTAATATAGTGTAATATCTATGCAAAGGAGAAAGCAAAACTAATCAATACAAAAAGAGTAGCACCAAAGATATTTGAAGAGAAATACAGACAAAGGAATCCAGACATGAAAAATTTTACAATACAAAAAAATAAAAAGATAAAGAGGAAAAGTAGAAAAGGAGATCAGTAATGGAGAAGTTAAAGAAACAGAAACTGAGGTTATGGAGTACCTCCAAAGTGCAGGATTCAGTTTACAACATCTAATTCAGAAACCACCACAAAAGGATAGAGCAATGGAACTCCAAATTAAGGAGAAACCAGTGGAACAGGAAGCAATTGGTCAGGTGCCATATGAAGATATTTTGGAGCCTTCCACAGGAAACTAGTATAAATGTTCACCTGAAGCTGGACAGCAAGGGAAGGAACAGGAAACTGTGGAAATTCTGATGCAGTCAATGTTGAGGGGTGATAGGACAGTGAGTTCTCTTATGACAGAGCAATGGATGGCACAGGATGAAATCGAAGAGAATATCCCATAAGAAGATGCAATAGAGCTTTCAATAGAATGCCTGCAGAAAATGGAAAACAAAAAATGTGCCCTCAGTTTAGAAGAAAACGAGCTAAGAGAAGAGTTGCTTGACTTAATACAGATATAGACATATTAAGATCAATGAAAGAAATAGACTGCAGAAGGTCAATAAAACCCAAAAGTCAGATGTTTGATAAAACAAATGAACACAATAATTAGGACTGTCCATAGAGAGCCATGTGATATAACAGAAGTAAACAGGATATATTACTGTGCAGCTAAATTAATAACTGATAATGTTCTAACACAAGAACACAGAGTCGTGATGGAGAGAAAGTGGAGAAATCAAATGCCATCATGGAAGTATTGAATAGAGAAAACTATAAAGCAACTAAGACAAGAAGTGCCACTGTTAGAAGAGTATAGAAGAGGGAACAGATAAACAAAAATACTTAGAAAGATAGGCATGATAAAAGCAATGTGCAGTATTAGAACAGATCAGGATCTATCATGCACTATCGCAAATAACCTAAAAATCTCAGCACAGGCGGAAAAACTTAAAAGATACCCCATAGCCTAAGACGTTTGTCTTGCCATATAGGTGTTACATCTTGTGTTATGTCTGCTAAAATATCTGAGCTTTGGCTGGCTAAGATCTACCTGCCATCAACTGGATGTATAAGCAAATTTAAATACACTTTTATCTGCACTTTTTCATATAGTATTGCATTTTATTTTATTTTTTTCACTGAATATCAATTTAATTGAATATTGTGGGCTCTGTGTCTCTACAGAGAGCTTGTTAGAAGTATAGCCATTGGTAGCAGTGGGGCGTAGTTTCATTTCATTAATATTCTCTGTTTAACTCCTAGCCTAGGGGGATTGTCTTGCCATATAAATGTTACATCTTGTGTTATTTCTGCTAAAATATTTGAGTTTTGGCTGGCTAAGATCTACTTGCAATCAACTGAATGTATAAGTGAATTTAAGTACACTTTTATCTACACTTTTTCATATAGTACTGCATTTTATTTTTTTTTCACTGAATATTAATTGAATTGAATATTGTGGGCTCTGTGTCTCTACAGAGAGCTTGTTAGAAGTGTAGCCATTGGTAGCAGTGGGAGTAGTTTCATTTCATTGATATTTTGTGCTTAACTCCTAGCCTAAGGGGTTTGTCTTGCCATATAAGTGTTACATCTTGTGTTATTTCTACTAAAATATCTGAGCTTTGGCTGGCTAAGATCTACCTGAAATCAACTGGACATATAAGTGAATTTAAGTACACTTTTATCTGCACTTCTTCATATAGTATTGCATTTTATTTTATTTTTTTCACTGAATACTAATTGAATTGAATATTGCGGCCTCTGTGTCTCTACAGTTAGTTCCCCATGCTCCCACCCTGTTCTTGTTTTGGTGTTAATCTTGGTGGCTTTGAAATTGCCTGACCCCTCTTGTAAATTTGTATTTGAATACTCCTTCTGGGCCCATCTCATTTGCTCACTCAACTGAGTGCAGTCAGATCATATTCTGATTTCAGGCACTTATACTAGTCCCATCTCTTCAACTGTTTCCACTGTGTACATAGAGAGCATTTGGGAAGGACAACCCCTGTAGCCTCTTAATCCTGCTCTGTTCCCTCCCTCAAAATATATATATATATATATGGGTCTATATTAAATCATTGAATGCTTAGAAAAACGAACGCTGATTTATCGACCCCATGTAAGCGAAAGCTTACAAACTCAAACGCTTAGAACAGTGATTTTTTTCCAAGGGAAGAAAATCGTTGTTCCAAAAAAAAAAAAAAAAACACTTAAAACACTTAAAACATAATAACTACACCTGCACCCTACACCTTAAATATACCAACTCCAAGATCGCACTACAGTGACAAAAACAGCAAAGTAACGGATGCGGCCAAACAATTTCTTTGACAGGGAAAGAATTCTCTTATATGCCGCTTCGTCATTTTGCCTTTTCGTCTTTTCAAGTTTTCAAGTTCGACCAAGACGCATTCGAAAGAATGCATTTTCGGTAATCTAATAGGAACCCTATATATATATATATATATATATATATATATATATATATATATATATATATATATACTTTAAACTGTTCTTACTGTAACTGTCTTAGTTTGCTGTTCTGCTTTCTATCTGTTCAGTTGCTCTTACTCTGCACTTATTACTGCTTGTTAGTAGCCATCTGATTTACTGCCTTCTGCACTTGTTTTTAGTCATTTATTAATTTAATTGCATTTATTTAAACTGTATTTTCCGTAATATTGCTTCACACTCAAGTGTGCTAGCCTGCACTTCATTTATATTGTATTTACTGCTGTTTTAGCTGCTTTTCTGTGAAAAAAAAAAAAATATATATATATATATATATATATATATATATATATATATATATATATATATATATATATTCTAAGCTTGTTTCCTGCCTTTCCTGTAACTAGTCTAGTTCAGATACAGACTTGCTGTATCCAGAACTGTTGGTAAGCTTCTGAGCCCCCCCCAAGCCTTTCTGTGTTGGAGGGAAGCCTTCTAGCTAATCAGTGGGAGTGGTAAGCACTAGGTAGCCTAGCTACCACATGAGGAGTGGGTTTTGACCCAGAAATTGTAGTTTATTGGCTGTTTAGGCAGTTTTTCCATCTCTTTCAACTTTCTGGTTTAAAAGCCCATGTTTGCGTTTGTTCCCCACCTTTCCTGTAACTAGTCTAGTCCATGGTACAGATTTGCTGTATCCAGGACTCTTTGTAAGCTTCTGAGCCCCCCAAGCCTTTCTGTGTTGGAAGGAAACTTTCTAGCTTATCAGTGGGAGAGGTAAGCACTAGGTAGCCTATCTACCACAAGAGGAGTGGTTTCTGTCCCAGTAATTGTAGTTTATTGGCCGTTTGGGTAGTTTTCCATCTCTTTCAACTTTCTGGTTTAAAAGATGGTGTTTGTACTTGTTTCCCGTCTTTCCTGTAACTAGTCTAATCCAGGTACAGATATGCGGTATCCGGGACTGTGTGTAAGCTTCTGAGCCCCCAAGGCTATCTGTGTTGGGCGAAGCCTTCTAGCTTTTCACTGGGAGTGGTAAGTACTAGGCAGCCTATCTACCACAACAGGAGTGGTTCCTGGCCCAGAAATTGTAGCTTATTGGCTGTTTGGGCAGTTTTTTCCATCTCTTTCAACTTTCTGGTTTAAAAGCCTGCATTTGCTCTTGTCTACTGCCTTTCCTGTAACTAGTCTAGTCCAGGTACAGTTTTGCTGTATCCAAGACTGTTTGTAAGCTTCTGTGCCCCCCAAGCCTTTCTGTGTTGGAGGGAAGTCTTCTAGCTTATCAGTGGGATTTGTAAGTACTAGGTCGCCTATCTACCATAAGAGGAATGGTTTTTGGCCCGGAAATTGTAGTTATTGATCATTTGGGCTGTTTTTCCATATCTTTCAAATTTCTGGTTTAAAAGCCCACATCTGCACTTGCTTCCCACCTTTCCTGTAACTAATTTAGTCCAGATACAGATTTGCTGTATCCAGGACTGTTTGTAAGCTTCTGAGCAGTGTCAAAGTCTGCTCTTCAATTTTTCCCTTAGATCTGCTAGTTATCTCCTCTCTTGCACTTTTACTAGCTTGTTAGTTTAGCACTTTACCAGAATTCTTGTAGCAATTATTGTAGTACACAAAAGTGCTACGAGCACTAAATGTTCTACAAGGAACAACTCCAGTACTTATTAATGGCCACCCCTCCAGGCATGTGTAAAGGTCAGTTCCATGTGCTTTCTCCTATTAACCTGGTGAACTTGGGCATCCTGAGGCAATGTAGCAACTGTCTCATGTATGCTGACAAACCTCTCCTCTTAACCCCCAACACTCAGACTTGTGAAAGATGCACTTATATATCCAAATTGGAAGCCACACACTCTCCAGCCAAGACTGGAATAGCTGGTCAAGAGGAGAAGGTCAACACTTGCACCACACCGCATGGAACACATAGCCCTCCAGAACACAGATCAGCATTGCCTTAACATAAAAACACAAACCACATACCCACATTCGTGAAGGCTCTTAATAAAAATCTAACCAAACAGCAGAGACCTCAAAGGCAGAAATGCACTCGACCACCACAACACTAATCACGAGACACATAACTCTCCTAAACAGTGTGCCACTCAACCAAAGCCCCTGAAGCAAAACCGCATGCCCAACACACTAGTCATATGTGACTCAATAGTGAGGCACACTGATGTCCCACTCACTAGGTTGAATAAAGAGAAAGTAACAGTCAGCTGCCTGTCAGGTGCCAGGATCTGCCACATAACACATGCACTCAGGTCCCTCAACAACAGGTACAAATATGACTCTGTCATTGTATATGTGGGTGTGAATGACCTGAGACATATCTCCCCGGACTACAGGAAAACAGACATGGAGGAGCTCTTGGATTATGTAGCCCAGGTGGGTATGACCCTAGACCTGAGCAGCATCCTACCATCACCCAGAATGATACCACAGTACAAGCAGAAAATGATTGATTTCAACAACTGGCTACATTCCTGGTGTCATTCTAAGGGGATCCAGTATCTGTCTGCCTGGGATGGCATGATAGACAGACCTCGATGCTTTGCCAGAGATGGCCTGCATCTGTCACCCCTGGGCTTCCAGATACTAGCCATTGCTCTTGCCACCCCTATAGTGCCTTTTTAGGCAGTGTTTCAAAGACCAAATTACCACCGTAACAGCTACAAACAAATGCAGTTTGAGGGTCATGCTGCTCAATGCTAAGTCTAAATCTCAAAATGCACTTGCTCAAAGTACTCCTTAAAATGGAGAACATTGACATTTGTGCTGTAACAGAGACCTGGCTCAAGGCATCAGAAAGCACCCCTGCACTACCAGGCTACAACTCATTCCACACCTTTCGGCCCAAGAACCTGGACCGAAGCTCCAAACCTGGTGGTGTTTCCATATTCATAAAGGATGCACACACCTCCAGACTGGTAGCCCAACATAATAGATCTGAGATACTTCAGGTGCAGCTAACATTGGGTAAGACAGCAATTCAGGTCGTAGCCTGCTATAGGTCCCCAACCATGTCCCAAGATTCACACTCCACATTCCTAAGCATCCTGGAGTATATTAGGGTCCAACCTAACACTCTCATACTGGGCGACTTCAACTACCCCTCCATTAACTGGGAAAACTACTCATGTACCAATACACTTGCCCAACGCTTTCTGGAATTCATTAATTCCAATGTCCTGGACCAGCTCGTTCTAAGCCCCACTATTGGTAGCAACATCCTTGACCTGGTCATTATTAACATGGGTGACCTTTGCTCTACACCAACAGTCAACTCCTCCCTGGTTAGATCCGATCACATGCTAATCACCTTGGAAATTCACATGCCTCCCAGCCCCCCAGCAAAGGAAACCACCATGAAAAACTTCTCCAAAGCTAACTTTGGGCTCCTAAAAACAGAGGTGGCTAACTTCATGGCACCCATGCAAATGGAGAATAGTTGCATGACTGCTAAATCATACACCAATGCACTGTATGAACATGTACACAAATGGATGGATCTCACCATTCCAAATAGAACTAAGACTGTCTTCTCAAAAAAAAAAAAAGGAAGCCAGTCTGGTGGTCCCCTACCATAAACAAACTCTACAACAGAAGGAGGAAACTGATGCAGAATAAGGTGAAGTCCCAAGAGTGGAAAAACTCCATTATCAGCCTCAACAAAAAGCTGAAATCCCTCATCAAATCCTCTAAAGCTAGCTATGAAAACAGAATTGCAGCAGATAGTAAAGACAACCACAAGGCCTTCTATAGTTATGTAAAGAATCTCCATGGCAATACCCAGATTTGCTCTGAGCTACTGCACAATGGTACCTCCTATACCAAGCCAACAGATATTGCAAATATACTGGCAGACAGATTCAATGCTAACTTTACCCCTCTCACCCCCACAAAGGACCTATCACAATACCAGTAGATTGCCAGGCACCCAGTATTACTGCTGCACAGGTTAAAACAGCACTGTCCAAGGTCAAGAATACAGCTTGTTTGGGACCTGACAGTATCCCTGGCTTTGTTCTACATGAACTATAGCGTGAACTGGCACCGCACCTGTGTGCCCTGTTCAATCACAGCCTCGCCTCAGACTTTGTCCCTACTGAATGGTGCACAGCTACCGTCATCCCTCTCCACAAAGGAGGAGTGACTACAGACCCCGGGAACTATCGCCCCATTAGCCTAATGAGTCTGATATGCAAAGCTATGGAATGCATCATCATGGATCTAATAAACAAGGATATAGGGAATCTCTGAACTCCGGATCCTGCACAGTTTGGTTTTGTGAATGGTAGATCATGCCTGCTCCACTTGGTCGACTTCTTTGAGTCAGTCACCAGAGCTGTGGATGAAGGTAAAGTGGTTCATACAACCTACCTTGATCTGGCCAAGGTCTTTGATACCATTACTCACTCAGGAATCATAGAAAAACTTACTAAGCTTAGAATCAACCGCTGTATCACTAGGTGGGTTGCAAACTGGCTCACAGATAAAACCCACAATGTGAAAGTAGCTGACTCCAAGTCAGACTGCCGACCAGTCACGAGTGGAGTCCCACAAGGTTTGGTCCTGGGTCCTCTCCTGTTTGGTATCTACTTCTCTAAAGTCCAGGCCAACACGAAGGGACTCTTGCTGACAATGTTCACAGATGATTGCAAGTTGGGAGCTATTATTAACTTCCCAAATGATGTTGACATCCTACAGAAAGGCCTCAATGAGACCAACAACTGGTGTCAGAATCATGGCGTTAAGCTCAATGCCAAAAAAATGTGTCTTTATCCCATTTGAGAAAAACCCGGTTCCCTTGAATTACCACATTGATGGTAGTCCACTGAACACAGAAGGTGTTATAACTATGTCAAGAATCTAAATGGCAATGCTCAGATCTGCTCTGAGCTACAACAGAATGGCATTAAATATACTGATCCCAAGGATATTGCCAATATCCTGGCAGATCAATTCAGTGCCAACTTCACCCCCCTCTCACCCCCTAAATGGCCCATCTCGATACCAGAGGATTGCCAAATTCCAGGAATAACGGCCACACAGGTAAGAAACGCACTCTCCAAAGCTAAGAATAGAGCATCCATGGGACCAGATGACATCCCGGGCTGTGTATTACATGAACAACAAAATTAACTGGCACCTCACCTAAGTGTCATGTTTAATCATAGCCTCACCTCAGGCTTTGTGACCACTGAGTGGCGTACAGCTACAGTTATTCCACTCCACAAGGGGGATCCACCTTGGATCCCGGGAACTACTGCCCCATCAGGCTGATGAGCCTGATCTGCAAGGCCATGGAACGTATTATCATGGAATTTATAAAGAAAGACATTGGCAACCTTCAAACATTGGACCCCACCCAGTTTGGGTTCGTGAAGGGCCAATCTTGTCTGCTGAACCTGATTGACTTCTTCGAATCAGTCTCCAGAGCCATGGATGAGGGTAAGGCAGTCCATGCAGCCTATCTGAACCTCGCCAAGGCCTTTGACACCACCCCCCACTCTGGAATCATAGATAGACTTACTAAGCTGGGCATTAATCCCTACATCACTCTATGGGTTACCAACTGGCTTACTGACAGAACCTACACTGTAAAAGTAGCCGACTCCAAATCCAGCTCCAGACAAGTGACAAGTGGAGTACCTCAGGGTTCAGTCCAAGGACCACTCTTGTTTGGCATCTACTTCTCTGAAGTACAGGCCAATACTAAGGGACTCTGGCTAACAAAGTTTGCAGATGACTGCAAACTGGGAGCCATTATTGAATCCCCAAATTATGTGGATACTCTACAAAAGGGCCTTACAGAAACAGATGCTTGGTGACAGAGCCATGGGCTTAAGCTCAATGCCAAGAAATGTATGGTCATACCCTTTGAGAAAAAAACATGTACCCATGAATTACCACATAGGTGGCAGTACACTAAACACCGAAAGTGTGATAAGAGACTTAGGGACACAGGTGGACAGTGGTCTCACCTTCGATAACCACATCACTACAACAGTCAGAAAATCCTTCTATGTGTCACACCTCATCACTAAGGGCGTTTATTCCAGAAAAAAGGAGGTAATTGTCCCACTGTACTCATCCCTCATTAGACCCATTATAGAATACAACACCCCGTTTGGTATGTACCTCTCAAGACATCTGCAACAACTGGAAAGGCCGCAGAAATACCTCACTAAAAGAATCACAGGCCTAAAGCAGATGCCCTATGCTGACTGCCTAAAAAAAACTCCAGCTATACACTGTCGCATATGGTCTACTCAGAGGTGATCTCTGCTTAGAAATCCCAATCCCCCCACACGCTCCAGGGATCTAAACCTTGTCATCACAATAAACAAAGCATGCTGGAGGGATAGGTTCTTGACCCAAAGACTCCCCAGACTCTGGAATAGACTGCCCGTACATGTACCGAAAGTGTGATAAGAGACTTAGGGACACAGGTGGACAGTGGTCTCACCTTCGATAACCACATCACTACAACAGTCAGAAAATCCTTCTGTGTGTCACACCTCATCACTAAGGGCTTTTATCCCAGAAAAAAGGAGGTAATTGTCCCACTGTACTCATCTCTCATTATAGGTTCATAGGTTCATAGGTTCATAGGTTTATACTAGGCTATCTGCCCTAAGGCATTTATAAGCCTAGCCCAAATTTTTGTGGCTTACGCCACCCCTTATATGAAAAAATACTGTGCCCATTAGTTTGTTGTGCCTCTGTCCAACAGTGACACAGAGATGATTCCTGGGATAAACCTACGATCTCCCATCCACAGGTCAAGATTTCTCTTGAACAGAGCCAGCGAGGTGCTCCGCCTCACATGGATCGGGATTTTATTCCACAGCATAGGGAGTCTCTGAGTGATAAATCTATCCCTCCAGCATGTCCTATTTATATCCGTGCTAAGGTTTAAGTCGCTTGCTCTAGTGGTTTTGGTGGATTTGGATTTTTTGAGGTGGAGCATGTCCATTAATTTCGGGTTGGACATGGCCTTGTATGTCAGGCACATGTCACCTCTGAGCAGACAGTATGCAACTGAATAGAGCTGGAGTTTCTTCAATCTGGCAGCATATGACAGATTTTGGAGTCCCTTTATCCTTTTGGTGAGGAACTTTTGGGGTCTCTCCAATTGCTGCAGATGTCGGGTGAGATACATCCCGAATGGGGCATTGTACTCGATCATTGGTCTGATAAGTGAAGAGTACAGGGGAACAATGACTTCACTAGATCTGGATGTGAATCCCTTCATGATCAGGTGGGCAATGTAGAAGGTCTTTCTAACCACTTTAGCAATGTGAGCGTCAAAAGAAAGGCCACTGTCAACCTGGGTCCCCAGGTCCCTGATAACCTCTTCTGTGCTTAGTGGATTGCCACCTATATGGTAGCTTGGGGTTACCTTGTTTTTCCCAAAGGGTATGACTATACATTTTTTGGCATTTAACTTCAGGCCATGGCTCTGGCACCAGCTATCTGTTTCCGTGAGTCCCTTCTGAAGGATATCCGTGTCCGATGCACTTTCCACTATGGCGCCCAGTTTGCAGTCGTCTGCAAACTTTGTCAGCCAAAGTCCTCCCATGTTGGCCTGTACTTCTGAGAAGTAGATGCCGAACAATAGGGGGCCAAGGACCGAGCCCTGTGGGACACCACTTGTGACCGGCTTGGAGTCTGACATAGCACCAGCAACTCTAACCCTGTGGGTTCTGTCCTTAAGCGAGTTTGCAACCCATCTTGTGACATATGGGTTTACATTTAAGCTGGTAAGGTTTTCTACAATACCCGAGTGGGGTATTGTGTCGAAGGCCTTTGCAAGGTCAAGGTAGGCTGTATGGACTGCCTTTCCCTCATCAATGGCCTTGGTGACTGTTTCGAAGAAGTTGACCAAGTTCAAAAGGCATGATCTGCCCTTGACGAATCCAAACTGGGTCGGGTCCAATGTCTGCAAGTCCCCTATATCTTTGTTTATGAGATCCGTTGTGATCCTCTCCATAGCTTTGCAGACTAGACTTGCTAAGCTTATGGGGTGGTAATTACCAGGGTCCGTAGAGGCACCGCCTTTGTGAAGTGGGACCACAGTTGCCGTACGCCACTCCTTGGGCACGTATCCTGTGGTAAGGCTGAGATTAAACAGCTGCCTTATGTGTGGGTTTAATTCCTCATTTAGCTCGTGTAGCACACAGCTGGGGACACCATCCGGTCCCATTGATGCTGTGTTTTTAGCTTTAGAGAGAGCAGCTTTCACCTGCGCATTTGAGATGTCTGGGAGGCTACACTCTGCTGGGATAGTTATCTCTCCTTTAGGGAGAGGGGTGAAGTTTGCACTGAACCTGTCTGCCAGTATGTTGGCAATGTCTGTGGGTTCAGTGATTTTTGTATCATTTTGGACTAATTCTGAGCATATCTGGGAGTTTCCACCCAGGTTCCTAACATAGCTGAAAAAGGCCTTATGATTGTCCTTTGAATCCATGGCAATTTTTCTCTCAAAATTGGCCTTAGTTGATTTTATGAGTGCTCGTATTTTTTACTAATAATGATCAGGGTGACTTCCCTTTTATGGATTTTGTTCTATCATGTAATAGCTTTCTCCTCTTATTGTAAAGTTTGTTAATGGCTGTGGTCCACCAGACTGGACGCTTGCCCTTTGTGGAAAGAGTCTTGGTTTTATTTGGGATTGCCTGATCCATGCAGTCCTGGAGGTGTTCATAGAAGGCATTTGTAAGGGCTTCCAGCTTGGGTTGTGGTTTCCACTGGCTCAGGGGCCTTGAAGGATACCACACCAGTCTTGAGTAGTGTGAAGTTTGCTTTAGAGAAGTTCTTCACTGTGGTCTTTTTTTGTTTGGGGTGTGGGCGGGATGTGGATTTCCAGTGAGATTAGTTTATGATCAGATCTCACCAATGAGGGATATACTTCCGTGTGGAGCATTTTGTCCCCATGTTTGTGATAATGAGATCTAGTATATTTTCTCCTCTCGTGGGAACAGTGACTAGCTGTTCCATGGCATTTGAATTTATGAACTCCAGGAACCGTTGGGCTAGAAAGTTAGGGCTTCAGTAATGTTCCCAGTCTATATTCGGGTAGTTGAAGTCACCCAATATGATGGTGTTTGGAGATACATTTATACCCTCCAGTGTCTTCAGGAAGGCTGTGTGGGGTTCCTGAGTTTGGGAGGGTGGCCTGTAGCATGCTACAATTTGTAGAGCAGTTTTGCCTATGGTTAGTTGCACCTGGATGGTTTCCGAAGCTTCGTGCGTTGCCACCAACCTGGAGGTGTGGGTATCCTTTATGAATATGGATACACCCCCTCCTTTTGTGGTGTGGTCCGGGTTTTGGGGCCGGAATGCATGATATGAGGTAAAACCTAATAGTGCCGGGGTGCTCTCAGGAGCCTTGAACCAGGTTTCAGTTACAGCACAGACATCGATGTTCTCCATACTGAGAAGGGCCTCGAGTGTGTGCATTTTGAGATTTAGACTTCTGGCATTGAGCAGCATTACCCTCAGTTTCTTCCCATTTTTGTTTTCTAGGGTGGTAGGTTTAGAATTTGAGCCTTGCCTAAAAAGGCACTATGGGGTGGCAAGAGCCTTAGCCAATATCCGGAACCCCAGGGTGACAGGTGCAAGCCGTCCTTGCGAAGCAGCGTGGCTTGTCAAGCATGTCATCCCAGGCAGACAGACACTGGATCCCCTTTGAATGACACCAGACATTAAGCCAATTGTTAAAGCTGATCATCTTGTCTCTATATTGTGGCATCATTCTTGGTGAAGGAAGGATACTGCTCAGGGTCAGGGTCATACCTGCCTGGGCTACATAATCAGAGAGCTCCTCTATGTCTCTTTTCATGTAGTCCAGGGAGGTACGTCTCAGGTCATTCACACCAGCATGGACAATGACTGTGTCATATTTGTACTTGCCGTGGAGTGACCAGAGTGCTTGTGTTATGTGGCGGATTCTAGGGACCAATAGGCAGCTTACTGTGACCCTCTCCTTGTTCAGCCTGGTGAGTGGGACGTCAGTGTGTCTGACTATGGAGTCACCTATGACAAGTATGTTTGGTGTTGTATTTGGCCTTAAGGGCTGTGACTGCTTTGCACACTGCTTTTGTGGTTTATGTGTTGCTTGTGGGGTATCTTGAGGTAGCAGTTGTTTGGGTGTCTGCTTTGGAGGCCTCTGCTGTTTAGGTAAATTTTTACTCAGAGCCTCCGAGTATGTCTTTGTGTGTTTATGTGTTTGATTCAGTGGTGTGGTAGCATTATGTGAGGCTTGTTTTGTGGTGTGTGTAGTTGCCTTCTCCTCCTGTCTGGTCTTGCCAGTCCTGAGTTGAGAGAGCTCAGCCTCCAGTTTGGCTAAATAGCTGCATCTCTCACATTTTTGGCATTTAACTTCAGGCCATGGCTCTGGCACCAGCCATCTGTTTCCGTGAGTCCCTTCTGAAGGATATCCGTGTCCGATGCACTTTCCACTATGGCCCAGTTTGCAGTCGCCTGCAAACTTTGTCAGCCAAAGTCCTCCCATGTTGGCCTGTACTTCTGAGAAGTAGATGCCGAACAATAGGGCCAAGGACCGAGCCCTGTGGGACACCACTTGTGACCGCTTGGAGTCTGACATAGCCAGCAACTCTAACCCTGTGGGTTCTGTCCTTAAGCGAGTTTGCAACCCATCTTGTGACATATGGGTTTACATTTAAGCTGGTAAGGTTTTCTACAATACCGAGTGGGGTATTGTGTCGGCCTTTGCAAGGTCAAGGTAGGCTGTATGGACTGCCTTTCCTCATCAATGGCCTTGGTGACTGTTTCAAGAAGTTGACCAAGTTCAAAAGGCATGATCTGCCCTTGACGAATCCAAACTGGGTCGGGTCCAATGTCTGCAAGTCCCTATATCTTTGTTTATGAGATCCATTATGATCCTCTCCATAGCTTTGCAGACTAGACTTGCTAAGCTTATGGGTGGTAATTACCAGGGTCCATAGAGGCACCGCCTTTGTGAAGTGGGACCACAGTTGCCGTCACGCCACTCCTTGGGCACGTATCCTGTGGTAAGGCTGAGATTAAACAGCTGCCTTATGTGTGGGTTTAATTCCTCATTTAGCTCGTGTAGCACACAGCTGGGGACACCATCCGGTCCCATTGATGCTGTGTTTTTAGCTTTTAAGAGAGCAGCTTTCACCTGCGCATTTGAGATGTCTGGGAGGCTACACTCTGCTGGGATAGTTATCTCTCCTTTAGGGGAGAGGGTGAAGTTTGCACTGAACCTGTCTGCCATTATGTTGGCAATGTCTGTGGGTTCAGTGATTTTGTATCATTTTGGACTAATTCTGAGCATATCTGGGAGTTTCCACCCAGGTTCCTAACATAGCTGAAAAAGGCCTTATGATTGTCCTTTGAATCCATGGCAATTTTTCTCTCAAAATTGGCCTTAGTTGATTTTATGAGTGCTCGTATTTTTTACTAATAATGATCAGGGTGACTTCCCTTTTATGGATTTTGTTCTATCATGTAATAGCTTTCTCCTCTTATTGTAAAGTTTGTTAATGGCTGGGGTCCACCAGACTGGACGTTTGCCCTTTGTGGAAAGAGTCTTGGTTTTATTTGGGATTGCCTGATCCATGCAGTCCTGGAGGTGTTCATAGAAGGCATTTGTAAGGGCTTCCGCAGCTTGGGTTGTGGTTTCCACTGGCTCAGGGGCCTGGAAGGATACCACACCAGCTTGGAGTAGTGTGAAGTTTGCTTTAGAGAAGTTCTTCACTGTGGTCTTTTGTTTGGGGTGGGGCGGATGTGGATTTCCAGTGAGATTAGTTTATGATCAGATCTCACCAATGAGGATATCCTTCCCGTGTGGAGCATTTTGTCCCCATGTTTGTGATAATGAGATCTAGTATATTTTCTCCTCTCGTGGGAACAGTGACTAGCTGTTCCATGGCATTTGAATTTATGAACTCCAGGAACCGTTGGGCTAGAAAGTTAGGGCTTCAGTAATGTTCCCAGTCTATATTCTGGTAGTTGAAGTCACCCAATATGATGGTGTTTGGAGATACATTTATACCCTCCAGTGTCTTCAGGAAGGCTGTGTGGGGTTCCTGAGTTTGGGAGGGTGGCCTGTAGCATGCTACAATTTGTAGAGCAGTTTTGCCTATGGTTAGTTGCACCTGGATGATTTCCGAGCTTCGTGCGTTGCCACCAACCTGGAGGTGTGGGTATCCTTTATGAATATGGATACACCCCCTCCTTTTGTGGTGTGGTCCGGGTTTTGGGGCCGGAACGCATGATATGAGGTAAAACCTAATAGTGCCGGGTGCTCTCAGGAGCCTTGAACCAGGTTTCAGTTACAGCACAGACATCGATGTTCTCCATACTGAGAAGGGCCTCGAGTGTGTGCATTTTGAGATTTAGACTTCTGGCATTTAGCAGCATTACCCTCAGTTTCTTCCCATTTTTGTTTTCTAGGGTGGTAGGTTTAGAATTTGAGCCTTGCCTAAAAAGGCACTATGGGGTGGCAAGAGCCTTAGCCAATATCCGAACCCCAGGGTGACAGGTGCAAGCCGTCCCTTGAAGCAGCGTGGCTTGTCAAGCATGTCATCCCAGGCAGACAGACACTGGATCCCCTTTGAATGACACCAGACATTAAGCCAATTGTTAAAGCTGATCATCTTGTCTCTATATTGTGGCATCATTCTTGGTGAAGGAAGGATACTGCTCAGGGTCAGGGTCATACCTGCCTGGGCTACATAATCAGAGAGCTCCTCTATGTCTCTTTTCATGTAGTCCAGGGAGGTACGCCTCAGGTCATTCACACCAGCATGGACAATGACTGTGTCATATTTGTACTTGCCGTGGAGTGACCAGAGTGCTTGTGTTATGTGGCGGATTCTAGCCCGATAGGCAGCTTACTGTGACCCTCTCCTTGTTCAGCCTGGTGAGTGGGACGCCAGTGTGTCTGACTATGGAGTCACCTATGACAAGTATGTTTGGTGTTGTATTTGGCCTTAAGGGCTGTGACTGCTTTGCACACTGCTTTTGTGGTTTATGTGTTGCTTGTGGGGTGTCTTGAGGTAGCAGTTGTTTGGGTGTCTGCTTTGGAGGCCTCTGCTGTTTACGTAAATTTTACTCAGAGCCTCCGAGTATGTCTTTGTGTGTTTATGTGTTTGATTCAGTGGTGTGGTAGCATTATGTGAGGCTTGTTTTGTGGTGTGTGTAGTTGCCTTCTCCTCCTGTCTGGTCTTGCCAGTCCTGAGTTGAGAGAGCTCAGCCTCCAGTTTGGCTAAATAGCTGCATCTCTCGCAAGTATTTGTGTTATGTGGGAGGAGGAGAGGGTTGTCTGTGTACATGAGGCAGTTATAACATTGCCTCAAGATTCCCAGATTCACCAGCTGGACTGAGAGGAGATTGACAACTGACCTTTGGACATGCTAGAATAATATTGGGAATTCCTTAATAATTGAAAACAAGGGCCAGTGGGGAGTGAGGGTGTAGTGCTTTTAATTTTTAGTGCTGACTTATATAATTGCTATAGTGAGCAAGTGCCAGGAAACTTGAGTGCAATGTGTTACAAGTAACTAAATGCAAAAACGACAAACAGTAACTTTCTTTCAACTGAAACAAGGAACTAGTACAGTAAGCAATGCAGATATCACTAGTGATCCACAGAAGCTCTGAGAAGCTGGGTATTAGGTGGAATTAGCTTCCAGGGAAATAACAAGCAAACAAACAACAAGCATATAAACAAAGCTAGATTCAGCAGGCCTGGATCTAGTCTATGCTAGAGCAAACAAGTTGTACCAATTTCAGTAAGATACAGTTCAAATATTCAGGCACTATAAACCTTTAACCAGAAATTCCCAGCTCAGAAGGGCAGAGTCCAGCCTCTTCTCCCACAAGAGTGCAGACCACGAACCTTCTTAATGTAAAATAACTGGCCTGAAGCCCAAGTGCCTAAACCAGAACTAATACCCTTGGACACTGGGCTCTCAATCAGCAGTTCCCAACTTAGAAGGATGAAAGCTACCTGTCCTGCCACCACAGTGCTTGCCACAAACCTTCCTAATGTAAAACAACTGGTCTGAAGCCCAAGTGCTTAATCCAAAAGACTTAGAATGATAGCTACACTTTAATCAAGTTACAACCAAGCAGTAATAAATACAATTGAATACTTTAGAGAATGTCTGGATTAGTGCTCAAATTACACAAACAAAGCTAGATCCAGCAGGCCCGAATCCAGTCTATGCCACAGCAAACAAGGCGCACCAACTTCGGTAAGAAGCAGTTCAGATATGCATGCACTATAAGCCTTTAACCAGAAATTCCCAGCTCATTAGACCCATTATAGAATACAACACTCCGTTTGGTATGTACCTCTCAAGACATCTGCAACAACTGGAAAGGCCGCAGAAATACCTCACTAAAAGAATCACAGGCCTAAAGCAGATGCCCTGTGCTGACTGCCTAAAAAAACTCCAGCTATACTCTGTCGCATATGGTCTACTCAGAGGTGATCTCTGCTTAACATAAAGGGCCATGTCAAACCCAGAGCTGTTGGACATGCTACACTTAAAGAAATCCCAATCCCCCCACACACTCCAGGGATCTAAACCTTGTCATCACAATAAACAAAACATGCTGGAGGGATAGGTTCTTGACCCAGAGACTCCCCAGACTCTGGAATAGACTGCCCGTACATGTCAAGCAGACCGCCTCTTTGGCCCTCTTTAAAAGGAACCTTGATGATTGGATGGGAGAAAGGAAATTCACCCCAGGGATCATGTCAGTCACCCTGCTAGAGAGGGGCCCAGAGAAGTAAATAGTGTGGGAAGAAATAGCCAGGGAATTGTTATGGCTAGGCTTGTATAGGCCCTAGGGCCGATAGCCTAGTACCAACCTATGAACCTATGAATACAGGTTGACAGAAACCTCTCTTTTGACCACCACATTGCCACTGTGGTCAGAAAGTCCTTCTATGTGGCACGTCTCATTCATAAGAGTTTTGCATCCAGGAAGAAAGAGGTCATTGTCTCCATCTACTCTTCCCTCATTAGGCCAATCATTGAGTACAATGCCCCATTTGGCATGCACCTCACTAGACACCTGCAACAACTGGAGAGGCTGCAAAAGTACCTCACAAAGAGGATCCTAGGCCTTAAACATTTGTCCTATATGGACAGACTCAAAAAACTCCAACTATTCTCTGTCTCATATCGCTTACTTAGAGGCGATCTCTGCCTGACTTACAAAGCCATGTGTGACCCAGCTCTGTTAGAAATGCTACATCTAAAGAAATCCCAATCCCTCGACACCACACACTCCAGAGACCTCAACCTCATTATCACAATCAACAGAACATGCAGGAGACTGCCCATGCTATGGAATAGACTTCCCATATATTTTAAGCAGAGCACCTCACTGGCCCTCGTCAAGAAAAATCTTGATGAGTGTATGGGAAACAGAAAATTCACCCCGGGGATCACTCCATTGGGTCTACTCGACAGAGGCACTAGGAACTAAGGTTGAGTGGCACAATGCCAGGGTAATCCTATGGGCTAGGCTTGTAAAGGCTCCAGGGGCATTAGCCTAGTACACACTTATGAACCTATGAACTTATAAATATAAAGTAAAAGTACAAAATAAGCAATTTATTGATAACCTAAAAAAGTTTAGAGAAAATTGGAAAACAAGGTAAAAAAAGAAGAAATAGATACATTTTGGAGAAGTATCTATGAAGATCCTGTGGAACATAACAAAGATGCTAAATGGATAGAAGAAATAAAAGAAAGAATAAGAAGTTTAAAGGTTCAAGATATGAAATGGGATGAAGTAACAGCCAGAGAGACTGAAACAAAGTTAAGAAAAGCCTCAAATTTAAAAACCCCAGGCCCAGATGCTCTACTTAATTTCTGTTTAAAAGTATTAACATCTTTGCATGAAGATTTACCCATGAGTAAGAACTATTTATATGCACACCCGAACAGACACCAACATGGCTAACAACAGGAAAACAATACTCCTACTTAAGAGTGAACCTGCAAGCTACCCTAAAAATTATAGAGCAATAACTTGTCTTCCGACGACGTATAAACTATACATGGAAATTGATGTTGACAGAATTTATAGTCATTTAGAAGAAAACTCAATTACGGCAGTAGAACAAAAGGGCAATAAAAGGAAGGATCATTTGCTCTTAAATAAATTCATAGTGGAGAACTATAAAAAGGGGAAGAATTTAAATATGGCATGGATTGACTACAAAAAAGCACTTGATAGTATCCCACATTCATTCATAAAACAGTGCTTAGAAATGTGTAAGATACACCCTACACTGATCAACTACATTACAGTGACCATGAAACTGTGGCAGACCACTTTGCAATTAAGTAATGAAAAAGGACAAATTATTATTGCAGGGACAAATTTTCAAACAGGGATATTCCAAGGTGACTGTCACCACTGCTATTCTGCCTTGGTCTTAACCCATTAAGCTGTCTACTTAACACCCTAGGCCATGGCTATAATTTGGCTCCTAGAAAACAACAAAGTGTAAAGACTTCTCATCTTCTCTTTGTTGATGATTTGAAACTGTGTAGCTCATCAGATGAGGAACTGAAAAGTACAACTGCAAGTTATCAAAACTTTTTCAGATGATATAAGAATGTCATTTGGTCTTGATAAATGTGCAAAAGGAACCTTTAAAGCAGGAAAACTGCAGCACCAAGAAAACATCAGTTTGGAACAAGAACTGATAAAGGATCTACAATAAAACATGAACAAATGCGAATAAAAGTTAGTAAGGAGTACTTTAGAAGACTTAGATTAATCCTGAAAACAGCATTGACATCTAGGAGCAAAATCCAAGCTACAAAACCAATTTGCTCTTCCTTGATTGGCCCCAAAACATGTTGGATGGATTAGATAGGAAAACAAAAAGGCTATTTCATACTCACCAAATGATTTATAAACATCAGTGCATACCAAGATTACATATTCCTTGTTCCGAAGGAGGGATGGGCCTCCTTGAAACTGATTATATGTATAGATCTGCAATCGTGGGACTCCACGTATATCTGCTGATCTCACAAGACCCAAATGTAGTGAAAGTTTTGAAACATGAGGAAAATAAATAAAAGATGACTTCCCTTTTTAGGCTAGCAGAAGCATATCAGCATCAAGCAGGAATGGAATTAAACCAGAAGTAGATAAAAATCAGGCAACAACTGAATGTGCCAAAAAACAAATGGCAGAAGGACTGTATACTGAAAGGCATAATAATGTGACAAGACTGTTGCACTGGGGATTGTGCAAACATTATGGCACTGAAGTGGCTGAAAAACATTGGAAACATGAGCCACAACGCATCATAGAAAATGATGAAGTCTACATCCATTACCAACAGTTCAAAAGATGCTATAAAACCCAAATACTGTGGTCCAAGAAAAGAAGACAAAAGTAACATTGATCATTGAAATCAGCACACCGAGTGACTACAGTGTCCTACATACGGAGAGACACAAAGTCATAAAATTTATTTATTTTATTTATTTACATTTGTTTACTGGGAAATTCCAACTAGACACAGGTCCTTTTTCAGCAGAGGCCCGGGGAGAAAAGCTCTACAGAACAATGAATAAGCAGCAAAGTACATGAAGAACAATTGAATATACATACAATAGTAAATAATGCATACTGCACTTAACATTGGCTATACATACAATATGAAACATAGTAATGAACAGATATACCAATATCTAGCTAGAGGCTAACAATAAAGGTAGGATATATATACAGATAGGACTAAGCTCAAACGGATACTGTTCTAAACTCGTATACCTAAATCTTATATACAAATATTGCACTAAACTCAAGTCGATATAAAGCAGAAGCTCCACACGAAGGTGGAACAAGCTAGAAGGGCTAATGGGATGGAAGGGGAGACAGAGGAGTAAGAGAGGAGACTGAGTGAGTAGTGTATGTGGTAGTGAGAGGAATCTAGGTGTACGTCAGTTGGATATGTATTTGGAGTTGAGATGAAGTGAGGTAGTTAGGCATTTTATAACAGGTCTGAGAGATTGGGTGAGGAGGGAAGGGAAGGGGTGGATAAAGGGTGAGCCAGAACCTGCAGAGGAAGGAATGCAATGATCAGACAGTGTGAGGTAGGGTGGCTAGGGGAGGGGAGAGGAAGGCAAGGTAAAATGAGGGTTACTAGTCGGGATTGGTGCATGGGTATAACCAGAAACATTTTAAGTGAGTTTTTAGTGCAGTCTTGAAGTGTTTGCAAGATGGCAGTGTGGTTATAGGGGGGGGGGGGATTGCTCCATAATCTGGATATGACATAGGAGAATAGTGCTTCTCCCACTGAGTTCCTAGGTTTGGTCACTAGAAGTAGATTTTTGCTGGAAATTGCTGAAATATCAGTATTTACAAGCATAAACAAGAGCAATGTGGAAGAAAGATACCCAGATAGTTCCAATAGTAGTAAGAGCAACGGGTCTTATAAAAAAGAGTCTACAATCATATTTAGATATGCTACCAATACATGTAACTCCATACAAATTGCAGAAGGAGTCATTACATGCCACATTGTGGGTGCTGCGAAGAGCACTTTTGGCTGACATCAATGAATGAAACAATATTAATTTCATGAACTTTAATTGTACTTTGACTTAGGAATGGGGGTCCATTCCCGTCATAGTATTAGAAACTCAAAAGGTTTGGAGAAATTAAAAAAAAAATAAACACACATAGAAACACACATATGCTTATCTATCTTTTATCAACTCTTATTTTAATATTACACTCGCTAAACAGCAAAATCTCTGCTTAGTGAGTGTAAAGTAAGTGCTCAATTGATCTCACTCATATTGTCATGCTGGCATTACCAACTAATTTTTATTTTACTCAGCTCAGAAACAAAGCAAAAAAACGAATACGTAATGACAAAAAAAGTTATTATATCCAGCGACAAAAATCTCACTACAGCAATCCACAAAAATTCTGGTCCGCAATCAACCACATTCTCCAACCAGGCAAAATCACATCCCCAAACCCTAACACTAAGGGTGATAACAGTAATATTGCCACCCAGTTTAATGACTATTTCACCTCCTCCTTCCAAAAAGTATTCAACAATTTCCCTACTATTACAAATTCCCCCAAAATACAAAACTGTCACCATAAGACCAACATCCAATTCTCTCTCAAACCAGTTCCAACGGACCTAATTTGTAAACACCTTATCAAATTGAAATCCACCACTCTCACTGCTGATAAACACTCTGCTGTTTACCTCAGGATTGCCGCCTCTGCCATTGTTTACCCTATTTTCATACTCATCAATAGATCCATAGCTGAACACACTGTTCCCTCTCTCTGCAAAATTTCTTTAAGTCATCCCCCTACACAAAGGTGGATCCTCGACAGAACTTAGTAATTATTGCCCCATAGCTATACTATTATCCTGAAGGAATGGTATACCAAGAGTGTTTTAGAGGTGAAAATAGTGTCGGATAGAGTGATGTTTATGACGCTGAAAATTGATGGTGTAATGATGAATGTTGTTAGTACATATGCTCCACAAGTTGGGTGTGCGATGGATGAGAAAGAAAAATTTTGGAATGAGTTGGATGAACTGGTGATGACTGTACCCAAGGGTGAGAGAGTGGTGATCGGAGCAGATTTCAATGGGCATGTTGGTGAAGGGATCAGAGGGGATGAGGAAGTGATGGGTAGGTATGGTGTTAAGGAAAGGAATGCAGAAGGTCAGATGGTAGTGGATTTTGAAAAAAGGATGGACATGGTATTTTAACAAGAGGGAGGAGCATAGGGTGACATACAAGAGTAGTGGAGATGCACACAGGTGGATTATATACTATGCAGGAGGGCCAGTTTAAAGGAGATTGGAGACCTTAAAGTGGTGACGGGGGAAAGTGTAGTTAGGCAGCATAGAATGGTGGTCTGTAGAATGACATTGGTGATCAAGAAGAGGAGGAGCAGTGTGAGGGCAGCACCAAGGATCAAATGGTGGAAATTGAAAAAGGGTGATTGTGAGGTGGAGTTCAGGGAAGAGTTAAGACAGGCACTGGGTGGCAGTGAATGTGTTACCGAATAGCTGGGTAACTACAGCAGAGTTAGTAAGGGAGACTGCTAGAAAGGTGCTTGGTGTGACATCTGGACAGAGGAAGGAGGACAAGGAGACCTGGTGGTGTAATGAGGAAGTACAGGAGAGTATTACGGAGAAAGAGGTTGGCGAAGAAGAAGTGGGATTGCCAGAGAGATGAAGAAAGTAGACAGGAGTATAAGGAGATTAGGGGCATGGTAAAGAGAGGTGGAAAAGGCTAAGGATAAGGCATACAGAGAGTTGTCTGAAAGGTTGGACACTAAGGAGGGAAAAAAGGACCTGTACTGATTGGCTAGACAGAAGGACCGAGCTAGGAAAGATGTGCAGCAGGTGAGGGTGATAAAAAATAATGGGGGAAACACACTTACTAGCAAGGAGAATGTGTTGAACAGATGGAAGGAGTACTTTGAGGGGCTGATGAATGAAGAGAATGAGAGAGAGAGGGAAGGCGGGATGATGTGGGGATAGTGAATCAGGAAGTGCAATAGATTAGCAAGGCGAAAATAAGGATGGCTATGAAGAGGGTGAAGAATGAAAAGGCTGTTGGTCCAGATGACATACCTGTGGAAGCTTGGAGGTGTTTAGGAGAAATGGCAGTGGAATTTTTAACCAGATTGTTTAATGAAATCTTGGAAAGTGAGAGGATGCCTGAGGAGTGGAGAAAAAGTGTTTTGGTACCGATTTTTAAGAAGAAAGGTGATGTGCAGAGCTGTAGTAACTACAGAGGGATAAAACTGATCAGTCGCAGCATGAAATTATGGGAAATAGTAGTGGAAGCTAAGTTAAGAAGGGAGATGATGATTAGTGATCAGCAGTAGGGTTTCATGCTAGGAAAGAGCACTACAGATGCAATGTTTGCTCTGAGAGTGTTGATGGAGAAGTACAGAGGAGGTCAGAAGGAGTTGCATTGTGTCTTTGTGGACTTAGAGAAAGCATATGACAGGGTGCCTAGAGATGAGTTGTGGTATTGTATGAGGAAGTCGGGAGTGGCAGAGAAGTATGTAAGAGTGGTATAGGATATGTACAAGGTTAGTGTAACAGTGGTGAGATCTGCAGTGGGAGTGACAGATGCGTTTAAGGTGGAGGTGGAATTACATCAAGGATCAGATCTGAGCCCTTTCTTATTTGCACTGGTGATGGACAAGTTGACAGATGAGATCAGACAGGAGTCCCCGTGGACTATGATGTTTACAGATGACATTGTGATATGTAGTGAGAGTAGGTAACAGGTTGAGGAGACCCTGGAGAGGTGGAAATATGCTCTACAGAGGAGAGGAATGAAGGTCAGCCAGACTAACATGGAATATATGTGTGAATTAAAGGGGGGATAGAGGAATGGTGAGGATGCAGGGAGTAGAGTTGGTGAAGGTGGATGAGTTTAAATACTTGGGATCAACAGTTCAGAGTAATGGCGAGTGTGGAAGAGAGGTGAAGAAGAGAGTACAGGCAGGGTGGAGTGGGTGGAGAAGAGTGTCAGGAGGGATTTGTAACAGATGAGTACCAGTAAGAGTGAAAGGGAAGGTCTACAAAAGGGTAGTGAGACCAGCTATGTTATATGGGTTGGAGACAGTGGCATTGACAAAAAAGGCAGTAGTCAGAGCTGGATGTGGCAGAGTTAAAGATGTTAAGATTTGCACTGGGTGTGACGAGGGTAGACAGGATTATGAATAAGTTAGAGGGTCAGCCCAGGTTGGAAAGATTGGAGACAAAGCCAGAGAGGTGAGATTGCGTTGGTTTGGAATGTGCTGAGGAGGAATGCTGGGTATATTGGGAAAAGGATGCTAAGGATGGAGCTGCCAGGTAAGAGGAAAAGAGGAAGGCCTAAGATAAGTTTTATGGATGTGGTGAGAGAGGACATGCAGGTGGTTGGTGTGACAGAGCAAGATGCAGAGGACAGGAAGACATGGAAACAGGTGATCTGCTGTGGTGACCCCTAACCGAGAGAAGCCGAAAGAAGAAGAAGAAGAAGAAGCGATACTATCTCCCCTAGCAAAAATCTTAGAAAAAATGTGTACACACCAACTACTGAATCATCTTCTTCAATATAACCTGCTAGCAAATTCACAACATGGATTTTGGCCATACCACCTCTCCCCTTATATCCTTTACTGACCACATCAACCAAGAAAGAAATCTTGGTAACCTAGTATCTGTTGTCTTCCTAGACCTGTCAAAAGCATTTGACATGGTATCCCACTTCAAATTACTATCAACTCTCTCTGAGCTCAGTCTGGATAACTCCTCTCTACTGTGGTTTAAAAATTATCTGTCCCTCCGGCAACAAGCTGTTAAATGGCATAACTCTCTCTCCCCTCTCCTCCCAGTGGGGCAAGGTGTTCCCCAAGGATCAATTCTTGGTCCCTTACTATTTTCCATCTTTACCAATAACCTTCCTTCAGCTACCCAACAAACAGTATGTAATAGTAATAGTAATAGTACAGTATGCTGATGACACCACCCTTATTTGCTCAGCCCCTTCTCTACAATTACACCAAGATATAACCCATGAAGGCTTCACTACACTAGACAAATGGTTAAATTCCTCCCAACTCATACTAAACCTATCTAAGACCCAACTCATGATCTTCCACCCATCCAAAACTTTCACCCCTACCTCGCCATTCTCAATAACATCCTCCAACAATACCCTTATCACACCAGTAATCCAAGCCAAGCTACTAGGTGCAACTATTGATCTAAACCTAAAATTCGACAAACATATAGCACTAACAATTGCAAAAGTTCATAAAAAACTAGGTTCACTCTACCGCTGATAGAGCTTCCTCACACAGGAATCCCGAATCACTATTTCTCGTACCTATCTATTCTCCACCTTACTATACTCTTATCCAGCTCTCACTAACCTAAACAAATCTGACCTACTGAAACTATCTACCTGCTACAATAAAATCTCAAAATTTTCAACCAGTGCTAAGTTTCGTTCTCATCTCTGCCTCTCTCTAAGACAGCTAGGATGGTTAGAACTCCCTAACCTACTAAAATACAATCAACTTCTCCTGACCCATCAACTGCTATACCAACCAAATAAAATACCTGCCCTCTCTGGTCTGCTCACCTTCCATAATAGTGCACGTCAACTAAGATCTTCCAATACCACCGTACTGACTGTTACCAATTGCTTACATAGCTCAGGCCAATGTCTTTATTCCTATGCAGTTGCTAAGGCCTGGAACTCTCTATCTCCTGACATTAGATGTCTAAATATTAAACATACTTTCAAATCCCTACTAAAAGATCTCCTATTCAAAACTTGGATATGTTCCTATACAGAACCAGACTAATTTCACCTGTTCCGGACTTTCAACATTCCTAGATCACAGGTGTACTGTGTAGTTTCACTTAGTGCATAGTACTGTGAACCAGGTGTTTAGGCCACCTTTATAGTTATGATTTCTAGTTTATGACCCTGTTTGCCTATGGAAACTCCTTTTTTAATTTATGTTCAAGCAATTCTATATTTGTTGTATAATATCTTGTTTAATTGTTTCTCAATATTCTAACCACTGTATACTGCATCAATTGTAAAACTCTAATTTTTACTCATTTTATATGTTCTATGCTCTTTGTACAAAATAGCTATGTTTATATAATTTTTTTTTTATTATTTTTTTGTTTTTTATAATGTTTTACTATGTAATTGGAGTTTTCTCCCTGAGCCTCCACTGAAAACAGTCACCTTGTGTCCCATCGGACTAACCCTGTAAACAAATGGAAAATAAATAAATAAATAAAATAAATTTACCATGTTCCAGAAGCTGCCTTAATGCTTATGCTTGCAGATACTTATTTTTGATTAATGTTCTATAATGCGATAGCTACTTAGTTATTAAAGTAACGATTGCATTACAGAACCTTAATCAAAAATAAGAAAAAGCAAAAACAAACATTAAGGCAACAGGTGGAACATGGTATAAAAACAACACACAAAATAGATGGTAATGGTTTCTGTAATGCGATCATTACTTTAATAACTAAGTAGCGATCACATACAGAACCTTAATAAAAAATAAGTATCCGCAAAAAGCATTAAGGCAGCATGTGGAGCATGGTGAAAACAGACAAAATAGTTGGTAATGGTTTCTCTAATGCGATCTTTACTTTAAAAACTAAGAACATTACAATCACCTTACAAAACCTTTACAAAACATAATTATCAGAGGATAAGTATACATCACACAACAAAACTGTAAGGGAAGTAGAGAATGCTAACAGATACCTGTATTAAAAGAACCACTGGCTTCATGCTATTGCAGGTCATATTAAGATCCTTCAACAAAACAGATGCTTCTCGTAACTACAGTGAGCAAAATAGTTCTCACAGATGCTCGTCTGTCTTTCAATTGGCTGCAATAGCCATATCAAAACTATCTAAAGCATATGAAATTAGCAGGGGCATTGTCAGGGCAAAAGGAACAGAGGAGGGTGGTCTGTGGGTGGTCCTTGGGTTAGCAACAGAGTAAACAGAGAAGAAACAAAGGGCATTATTACTGAGCCACTGCAGCGCCAGTATGAACTGTACAGCTCTGCAAGAATACCACAGGCTTAAAGATGGATGAAAGTACCAGAGTTGTAAGTACAGGGAATGGAAAAAACAGTCAAAATTGTTATTTTTTGTAGCACTGTGCATGGTCTATGCTACAATATTCAAACAATAGGGAAGAAAAACGTTTTTGAACTGCGGAAACTTCTGAGGAAGCACAGAGTGGTCCTTTAATATGCTGCCATGAGTTGTTTTTCACTGGGCGTTACCTGTAAATTAATACCCTGTTGGAGAACGTTCATTCTCCAATCAGAGTGACAAAGTACAGGTTGCCCGTTCTCTAATTTACATTATTTATAATCTGTTATTCTCCCGATGTTGCTCCGTGCTTCTGCTATTTAGCCTCTTCTACTGACTTGTATATATGTGTGGGTGTGTCTCAGCTATTTTTTTTCCATTTTCATTTTTCTGCTGTAATTAAATCATATTATTTTATAAAGCACATCTTTTGTATATTGCGGTATGTCTGAAATTGGTCTTCTATAGATTAAGGCATTCCTCAGTCTACAAATTGTAAATAAATAAATAAAACGGTTTCTCTTGTCTGTGATGTGACTGCAGTGCTTATTGCTTTGTTCAGTAACATTATTTGTTTACCTTTACTAAGTCAATTAATAATCTAGAAGTGTCATCTGATTAAGTGACATCTTCTTTCTTAATTTTGTAAGTAAAGAAAGAAAGAAAGAATCAAACCTAAGACTACATAGATGACAAAACTTGTTAGAAGCTCATAAGCTTAAAACTTTTTTCTGCATCATGAAGACTGATTTTTTTTTCACCTTATGTAGGTTCATTGGTTCTTGCTAAGCTGATAGTCAAGAATACCCTCAAAAAGCTCAGTCACATCACCCAGTACTAGTGGGAGACTAACAATACCTCCCCCCACCCTTAAGCATTTTTTTCTGTCTATATACCTGTTGAAAATTTGTGATTATCTATCCATTCATCTGAACTGGTTTTAATGATTGCTTGGGGAGTACTGTGCTTGATAGGTAAGGGTAGCTTATTAGTTATTGATGTACTTCATATGAATACAAAGGTCTCTGTTCACCATTCCCACACCTACACACCCATACATACGCCTTATAAATAATACATTTTGAAATTTTGAAATTCTAATGTATGTAAGCTATATATTGTTAAGGTTCAAACTTTTAATACAGTGCTCTGAAACTATGCATGATATGCCTATTAATTATTTGCAAATAAAATCACATTGTCCAGTAGCAGTAATGTCTTCTGGGGCAAATTCATATTTAGTGATATTTTTTCCAAAGGCCAGTACTTCCAAAATACTGTGAGAAACAGTCTGGAAATGCTATGTTGAAGGCTGACTAGGTTAGCAACCACTTTTTTATCTTTGCAATGAGAAATGTATAGGTCCAAGCAACAAATAATATTTCACACGAGCCTTAGAATTTTCTAGAAGTTTTTAAAATTGTCATGTATACACAAGAGGTATTCTAACTTTGTTGTCCTAAGGGGTTAATATTTAACCAACCCCATTATATATATATATATATATATATATATATATATATATATATATTTATATATATATATATATATATATATATATATTTATATATATATCTATATATATATATATATATATATGTATCATATATTTTGGGGATATTGGTCTCAGAAATATTTGTTCTAGCACATCCTTCCCAGTTAGATTTTAAACTGCAAGATTTCTTTTGTGAAATGTGCCTTCTTCAGAAGAGACAAATTAAGAACTTGGAAGTTGAAGTTTACTGCATTTCCATGTGCGTGTAGGTATATGTGCCCATGTGCATGTGAAGAGAGGTTTCGACAAACTGTGTTTGAGTGTGTGTGTGTGTGTGTGTGTGTGTGTGTGTGTGTGTGTGTGTGTGTGTGTGTGTGTGTGTGTGTGTGTGTGTGTGTGTGTGTGTGTGTGTGTGTTTAACTCATTTTTAATTACAAGTGCCTGTGTGTCACCTCACTGTTTTGGGAGATGCCGATGTGAATAATCAACAATCTTGGCCCGGGTAAGATGAGGTTCCTATTTCATATGTCTTTAAAAAAATGCATTCCAAAGAAAATAAGTAAATCACAAATTTTGAATCTTGCTGCTCCACCATTATAAAGTTTTGGCAAAAGGGATGTTCCACCAAATCCTACAAATCCCTGCCATTTATATATATGAATCCTGAGTTTACTGTATCTCAGAGAAGAGAAAATACTTTGCAGTACTGCAGTCTCTGACATTGTGTATATTTATCCCCTACAACGTTCACACTTGTAGCTCCATCTGTCAGAGGTTAGACTCCTCAGAGTTTCCACAGCAACCCTGCAAAAAAGGAGGAGGATAGCATGCAAATGTATTTATTTATTTAATTAATTTATATTTGTGTACTGGGAAAGTCTAGTTTTGTACATAACAGTCAGAGTAATACATTCACAAATTATACAACATTCAGTAGGAACTAAGTTAATAGTAACTGATTCACAGCAGCAGAATGTGACAAATGCAACACAGAATTTCTAGTAGGCATTTGAACTGAAGGGAAAACTGATAAGATATATTTACAGTTTGACAAGAGATATAGTAACAAAGGAAGGAGAGAAATGAAAAGTCAAGCGGTGATTAGTAGGTAAGAGGTAAAAAATAGGTGGTTTGTGAAGTTTTATGCCTAGGAATATACATTCTTGTAGGTAAGAGAGGCTGAGTAGTTTTGCAGAAGAAAGAAATGTTCATGAAAGACTGTAGTGACAGAGGAATGGTGGTTAGATTTAGAAAGAAAGTTATGGTCCATGGGTCTATATCATATTGCTGAATGCTTACTTTGTCGAATTGCTATTTATCAAACCAACTTTGTTGAAACCTCTGTTCATAGAATGGCCGTTTCATTGAAGCTTTTCATAGGAAAAAAACAATAGCTGGCCATCATTGGGGATTTGCCCTTTTCCCCAGTGTAGTGCGATCTCAGAGTTGGTACGTTTAGTTGGGGGGTGTGGGGGGTGGCGAAGCCTCCACTTGGGTGGGTTTTAAATTTTTAGAGTTTAGTGACAGGTGCTAGGCTGGCCAGCCATTGTTTTTCCCTATGAAAACATTTGATGAAATAGCCATTCAATGAAGAGAGGTTTCGACAACGTGGATTTGCTAAATAGTGATTTGGCTGGTTTTATTATATATTTGCCTTAGTTTTGAGTGTTGGGTTGTGTGGAGGTTAGTAAGGACAGAGGCTGCGTATGAGAGAGTTGGAACAGAGAGATGAGGCAATGCATTTTCTAGGATGGTCAGTAATGATTTTTTGGCTGTATACACCTTGCCCAATTTCTGTTTTTTTTTTTTATTTACTTTCAGAATGTGAATGACAGATTTGAGTTCAACAACAATCACTTGTCCTAGTAGCTGGTTCAAGAGGCAACATTAATAGCACTGCCGTTTGTTGAGATGATGGAGGAGGTAGGTTTGATATGATGAATGGATTTTAAGAACGAGCATATGTTTAGTTTTCTTGTCATTAAGCACAAAGTGTGAGTCTGTCAGCCAAGTTTCAACAGATGAGAAGGCATTTTATGTGAGAGCTTGCAGGTCAGGGATGAATTTGGTATTGCAGATAATTGCACATTGAATACTGGGGACATTACTGAAATGAAAGGGAGGATCAGTAATGAAGATGTTGAATAGTAAAGGTCCAAGGATGAAGCCTGTGGCAGTCCAACAGATATAGGAAGAAATGAGGAAGTGACCTGTTGCCATATTGGAGAGGCAGGAGAGGAACCATCAAACAGAGACAAGTGTAGAGAGTTTATTGAGTAATTTTTGTTATGAAACAGTGTCAATATATACAGATCAAGGAAGATGATTGGTACAAGGTTATTATTTTCTGTGTTTGAGTGAAGTGTTGGTAAAGGATAAGAGGGCAGTATCTGTATTGTGTGATGGAAGCAAACCATGTTTATTTGGGGTGAGGAGGTTATTTGATAAGACATATGGGAGGTTGGCATAATGTTTAAGGTATTTCTCTTATAGACACAAGGTGCAGGGTTTTATTCTCACATGGGGGTGACTGGCTAGACTTAAAATGGCCCACAAGGACAGCTAGCCTAGTATTAATCTATGAAGCTATGAACATAAAGGAGTAGATGAGAGTAAAGGCATTTTATAGGTTCATAGGTTCATTTGTGTTTACTAGGCTAATGACTACAAGGGCTTTTTTAAGCCTAGCCATGCATCCCAAATCTCTGTCAAGCTCTGATACCCTTGATAAGCATGGGGCTTGGAAATGAACTACTTACAGGGCACTTGAATTGGGTTAGGGAGGAACCCTGCTTCACATAGTTGAGGAGCCTGTTCCATAGACAGGGTAGTCTCTGGGATACCTACCTATCTCTCCAGCAAGTCCTATTTATATCACAAGCAAGGTTTAAGTCTTTAGAATGGGTAATTCTGGTGCTGTTTGTTTTGTGGATATGCAAGATGTCCATCAGAGTGGTGACTGACAATGCCCTGTATGCCAGGTATATATCTCCCCTCAAAAGCCTGTAGGAAATAGAATACAGGGATAGGGCCTTGAAGCAGTCTGCATAGGACATATTAGTTACACCCTGTATTCTTTTAGTGAGGAGCCTCTGTGGACATTCCAATTGTTGGATATGCCTGATTGAGTACATACCAAAGGGGGCATTCTACTCAATGACAGGTCTGATGAATGCCGAATACAGCGAAAAATGACTTCCTTGGACTTAGATGCAATACCTTTGTTTACAAGATGCACAACATAGTATGATTTTCTAGGATTTTTGAGAATGAGGATAGAATAGCTATGGGTCTGAAATTGTTAAGTTCATTGGAGGGACCAGGTTTATGCACTGGAATGATATAATGCTGTTTTCAAATAGTATGGACACACGATTATTGCATGGATCTGTTAAAGAGTGCGGACAATCGACAGACTATGGATTTAGCAGCTTATTTCAGGTATTCTGAAGTTAAGTTATCTGGGGAAAGTGTTGTGGGATATAACTTGCTGAGATATGATAGAATTTTAAAAGTAAGAACAGCTAAAGTAGTGAAAGGATTGAGAGCTATACTTTGTACTGTGATAATAGGTGTGTATGTGAAGAGTTTTGATTAAGGAAAGAGGTAACAGAGTTAACGAAATGAGACGTGAAAGCAGTAGCAGTGGTATAGTCTGATTATTTGAGGTACAGGTTGGGTTAAGATGGTTTACTTGGTTTGAGCAGCTGATGAAAGCCAGTCCACAATATTTGAGGAGATTTGACATGAAGATTCTAGATTTATGTTAATGTGCACAATGTGCTTGTCTTACATTTGGCAGAATTGTGCCACCTTCAAGTATATGGTTCTTATTTGATAGATTTTAGCATTTTTTCTATATGTAAATCAGCAATGCTAAACAGAATGTCTAAAAAGACCAAGCAGAACTGCTGAATTGAGAAACAGAGCAATGTAAAAATGTAACTTATACCTAGTATCTGGCATGGAAATGTTAAACTAAATCTGCTGTAAGACAGAATAGGAAGGCAGCCTACAGTTTGAGATGAACAGAACTGATACTAAGCATTATGTGCTAATAAGTGAAATTCTACATTAATTTCTGCATGTTGCTTGGAAGATAACATGTAAAATGAAGGATATACATATGTAATGCAGAAATCATGGGTTATAATGCAAGCGCAGCATAATGCAGAAAAGTGAGTCAGGGTGTAGAATTTTAGGGAATAATGCAATTATGTCACTGATCTGAGTGCTGGTCCACAATTGTGTGCTTTCTGCAACATATGAAGCTGTGATGCTATGATAACTCCAGTTGACATACTCATAGCTGAGATAGGTGGGAATAGCTAAGGTCGCTGTTATAGAAATGTCCAAATGTACTCTTCAGACATTCATGTTAAAACAAGTAACGGAGATCTGTTTGGCTGCACTACATCTGCTTTTAAGATGATTATAATGATGATGAGGATGATGACATTGTGCTCTTTACACATAAATGTCTATGAAATGCATGCCTCCACAGGTTATTTGAAAAGGATGCAACAAACCATATTAAAGCACCAAGGACATGACATAGCAGAAAACAAGATTTGTTTCACTAATTTCTTAGACTTTGAAGCCACAGTATATAACTTTGTAAGCACTCTATGCTAGCACCTGAATTTTAAATGCTCAATACTGAAAAGTAGCGATGGTGTGGGTATGTCTGCCTAAAAGGTAAGAATGTTAGAATTCATAATGGTTTCTTTCTTTTACATAAGCTACTCTGATTTTAGTTAAAATTGTTTCATTTCTTGCTAGACTTACAATGGTGGCAGATGTGTGGTGAACACTTTCTTAGCAGTATATTTTAAAGCAAGACAAACTGTCTAACCACATAACAATAATGAAATTTCTGTTATCACTTCCAAGTTATAGCATTACAGTCAGCTGACATACACACAAACAAATACATACCTACTTCTTAGATGATTTTTTTGGGGGGGGGTGTTACAGTATAGGATCACATAACGAGCATTGACATTGCAGAACTTGCATAAAGAATTGTAGTAAGGCAAGTGAAATTTGGAGATTGTCTGAACAGTACAGGGTATGTCGTCACAGGCTTACAACACAGAAAAGATGCCGAGAGTGGCTAATGTACCATAAGCTGACTAAATGCACGACAGTGGATTGACTTGGTAAGTGGGCTGGTCTACTGACCCTTTCCAGACATGATCTGAGCTCACATTGCAATTGGCGTATAAAATGTTGATGAATATTCAAGAAAGATACAGTATATGTGTGAGAAAAACAAATTATCGTCAAACCATTATAAAGATTTATAGCATTATACCAGAGAAAGCAGTTAAATAACCCAAATCAACACTGAGACACAACAGTACAAAATTTACTAATGTATGACATGAATTAGAAAGTAGAGATTTATACACACACACACACACACACACACACACACACACACACACACACACACACACACACACACACACACACATATATACTCTCTACTAGTTCTTATTTACTGTGTGAAATAGTTTGTCAGGGGCACAGTATGTATACATTTCTGTGGTGGAAAGTTAACCATTCTCTCTGAAGCAATCACATTTCTTTTGATTGACCAAGTGGGTATTTATTTATTTATTTGCTTTCCTTTAATTACTGGCAAAGTCCAGCTGAGTTGGTGCCAATTTTCAGTGGAAGTCTGGGGAGAAGAAGTTCCAGGCCTTAGCAATATAGTATGAGTACAGATCATGTTTACCAGATTTCATAGGTTTGTGGACATAGAGAGCTCTTGATCATTGGATCATAATGACCGACTGAGAACATAGTTGTGTAAAATGGTATTTACTGATGAACAAGAAGATGGATGTTGAATAACTTTATAAGTGGTAGGAAACTGTGCATATGTTAGTTGATGGTGTAATTTTAACTAAATGAAGCAATTTAGTGCTATTTTTGGTTTTTGAAATGGGGTGTTTGCTTCAAATTTAGACACTTTATTACAGCAGTGTTCAAGTTTTGATTTTTGTAATACTTGGAGGTTAGAAAAATGGGAGCACCATAAAGTAAGGGGGATAGGAGGTAAGTAGTGGCAAGTGTAGTTTTAGTTGCACTGGTGAGAAAGTTTTTAGCTTTGTAAAGCATTTTGGGGAGTATTTTTTAAACAATTTTGTATTTGCTGGTTGAATTTAAGATTATCATCCACTGTCATCCTTAATGATTTATAATGAGATGTAACTTCAGTGGTTATATTGTTAAGAGAGAGGATGTTAAATTTTGTTTTTGTTTTTTTTTATGGGAGAAGGATTTAGGGAGAAAAATAAGTTTTTTGTGTGTGTGTGCATGGGGGTTGAGCATGAGTTGAGTTACAAAACCATGTTTAAGCTGTTAAAGTTTACTGAGAAATTTTTTAGAGATGTGCCAGGCTGTCTGATTTGCATATGAGTGTGGCTTCATCTGCATATTCTATTAGTTAAGCCTGTTGTTTGGATGTGTGGAGAGTGACGGTGAGTTAAAGAGGAGAGGACTAAGTATAGAACGATGTGGTACACCAGTGGTGACTGGGAGGCATAGAGAAAGGGAGGAGCACTATTTTACTGACTGATACCTTAAATTTTCACAGTATAGACAGAAGTCATTATTATGTAGTCTGAGACAATACTAAAATGTATGCATTATGATGACCGTGAGGAAAACTGCAATAAACTTAAAAGTGTTATTGATCTTTCAAAGGAAAATGCATGACAAGCTGTTTTAAAGCCATTTAAAACTAAAATATGTGAAAACACTTGTTTATAAGACAAAAGTAAAAGAAGTTGCATTGTAATATGGAAAGAAAATGTGATTCCTGGCATATAATTGCATTTACCACTATAACATTTATTCTAGTTTAAAAAGGAAACAAATCCTTGGCCAGTTATTTTACATTAAGAAGGTGTGGTCTGCACTCTTGTGGGAGGAGAGGTTAGATTCTGCCCTTCTGAGCTGGGAGGTTCTGGTTAAAGGCTTATTATGCCTGCTTATTTGAACTGTTTCTTTCTGAAATTGGTACGCCTTGTTGCTGTAGCATAGACTAAATTCAGACCTGCTGAATATAGCTTTGTTTGTATAACTTGAGCACTAATCCAGACCATCTTTTTTTGGAGAAGTTTCCCCTGCACCCTAGTGACAGGAGTGTGCAGTTAGAACTTTTCTGATCGAAGATTGTTGGAACAGGGCTCAGTTTTTAGCTTTTTATTGGTTAATTTGTTTAAATCAGTTTGCTCATTTGCTACTGTTATATTAAAAACAAAAAAAAAATTACACTTTATGCATCACCGATTAGATAGGGTTAAACTACTCCTGGCGCCATAAAGTCTGCTCTTAAAATTTTACCTTAAAACTAGCCAGTTGTTTTAGTTTTAGCACTGAAATCTGTTTCTTTGAGCTCAGCACTTGTTCAGAACTCGTAAGCACTAAATAAGCTACAAATTACTACAGCACTCAACTTTCCTCACTTGTCTAGAGGAAAACAGTTTTTAGAACTTAATAAATAAGCACCTATCCAGGCATGTTTAAGGGTCAGTTACCGGTGTTTTCTCCTGTCTACCTGATGAATCTGGGCATCTTGGGGCAATGCAGCAATTGCCTCATGTACACAGACAACCCTCTTCTCTTACCACCCAACACTATAACCTGTGAGAGATGCACTTATTTAGCCAAACTGGAAGCAAAGCTCTCTTCACCCAAGACTGGACTAGACAGTCAAGAGGAGAAGGTAAACACTTGCATCACACCACACTCATCACATAGTCCCTCAAAACCTACAAAACCAAAACACACACATAGCAACACAAAACACACACCTACATTCGCAGAGGCTCTCAATAAAAATCTGCTTAAGCAACAGAGACCTCCAAAGCAGAAACGCATGCAACCTCCACCCCCCAACACAACCCAAATGACACATAGCCCACAAACTCAGTGTGCCACTCAACCCCAGCCCATAAGGTATAACAACGTACCCAACACTCTAGTCAAAGGTGACTCTATAGTCAGGCACACTGATGTTCCACTCACTAGGCTAAACAAGGAGAAAGTTACTGTCAGATGCCTGTCGGGTGCCAGGATTCGCCACATAACACACGCACTCAAGTCACTCCCCAACAAGTACAAATATGACTCTGTCAATGTCGATGTTGGTGTGAATGGCCTGAGACGTACCTCCCTGGACTACATGAAAAGAGACATGGAGGAGCTCTCCGATCTTGTAGCCCAGGCAGGTATGACCCTAGCCCAGAGTAGCATCCTGCCATCACCCAGAATGATACCACAGTACAAGGACAAAATGATTGACTTCAACAACTGGCTAAGCTTCTGGTGTCATTCTAACGGGATCCAGTATCTGTCTGCCTGGGATGACATGATTGACAGACCACAATGCTTTGCCAGAGATGGCCTGCACCTGTCGCCCTTGGCATTCCAGGTACTGGCTAAGGCTCTTGCCACCCCTATAGTGCTTTTTTTAGGCAAGGTTCAAATAACAAATTCACCACCATAACAGGTACAAGCAAGCAAAATCTGAGAGTAATGCTACTCAATGCTACAAGTCTAAACCTCAAAATGCATTCACTCAAGGCACTCCTTAAAATGGAGAACATTGACATCTGTGCAGTGACAGAGACCTGGTTCAAGTCTCCAGAGATCACCCCTGCATTACCAGACTATAATTCATACCACACTTTTCGGCCACCTAACCTGGACTGAAACACTAAAGGTGGAGACATGTCCATATTCATTAAGGATATCCACACCTCCAGGCTAGTTGCTCAGCATAATGCATCCAAGATTATCCAAATGCAACTAACTCTGGGCAAGACCGCAATCCAAATTGCAACTTGCTACAGATCCCCCACCATGACCTAAGACTCCCACTCCTCATTTCTTGATACACTGGAAAATATTAGAGTACAACCCTACACCCTAATAATAGGTGATTTCAACTACCCCACCATTAACTGGGAAAACTACTAATGTACCAACTCTTGTGCTCAATGTTTTCTGGAATTCATAAATTCCAATGCCTTGGATCAACTTATTCACACCCCCACCAGGGGCAGCAATATCCTAGATCTGGTCATTACCAGCATGGGCGACAGGTGTTCCACAGCAGAGGTCAATTCCTTGTTGGTCAGATCAGACCACAAGCTAATCAGCCTAGACATCCAAATCCCGCCCCCACCCCCCATTAGGAAAACCACCGTAAAAAATTTCTCCAAAGCTAACTTCACACTTCTTAAGACAGAAGTGGCAAACTTCACGACACCCATGCAGACGGACAATAGAGGTGCGACTAGTGAATCCTACACAAATGCACTTTATAAGCACTTATACGAGTGCATGGATCATGCTATCCCTAACAGACCCAAGATGCTATCCACCAAAAAAAGGAAGTCAATCTGGTGGTCCCCTGCCATAAACAACTCTACAACAGAAGAAAGAAACTGTGGCAAGAAAGAGTAAAATCCCATGACTGGAAGAACTCCCTGGTCAGCCTCAGTAAGAAGCTGAGATCCTTCATAAAATCCTCCAAAGCTATTTATGAAAACAAATTAGCCACTGATTCTAAAGACACCCACAACGCATTCTATAGCTATGTCAAGAATCTCAATGGCAACACTCAGATCTGCTCTGAGTTACAGCACAATGGCACTAAATACACAGGACCAACGGATATTGCCAACATCCTGGCAGGTTCAGTGCTAACTTTACCCCCACCCCCTAAAGGGCCCATCTCTATACCAGAAGAATGCAAAGTTCCTGTAATCACGGCTGCACAGGTAAAAACCACACTCTGCAAAGCCAATAATACAGCATCCATGGGACCTGACAACATCCCAGACTGCGTTCTACATGAACTACAAAATGAACTGGCACCCCACCTAAGCACCATGTTCAATCATAGCCTCACCTCAGTCTTTGTGCCCACTGAATGGCACACAGCGATGGTTATCCTACTCCACAAAGGAGGAGCCACCACAGACACTGGGAACTATTGCCCCATTAGCCTAACAAGCCTGGTCTGCAAGGCCATGGAACATATAATCATGGAACTTATAAACAAAGACATTGGTAATCTCCAAACTCTGGAATCCACCCAGTTCAGGTTTGTAAAAGGCAGATCATGTCTCCAGAACCTGATTCACTTCTTTGAAGCAGTCACCAAAGCCATAGACAATGGTAAGGTGGTTCACTCAGCCTATCTAGATCTCGCCAAGCTTCTGACACCATCACCCACTCTGGAATTATAGATAAACTCACAAAACTAGGTATAAATCCCTTTGTCACAAGATGTGTTGCCAACTGACTCACTGACAGAATCCAAACTGTGAAAGTAGCAGACTCCAAATCCGACTTCAGACTAGTGACAAGTGGAGTACCACAGGGTTTAGTCCTGGGTCCTCTCCTGTTTGATATCTACTTTTCTGAAGTACAGGCTAACACAGAAGGTCTTTGGCTAATGAATTTCACAGATGACTGCAAACTAGGAGCCATAATTGAAACTCCTAACAATGTGGACATCCTACAAAAGGGCCTCACTGAGACTGATGCCTGGTGTTAAAGCCATGGCCTCAATCTCAATGCCAAAAAGTGCATTGTCGTCCCCTTTGGTAAAAACTCTGTACCCGTGAGCTACCACATAGGTGGTAGTCTACTTAACACTGAAAGTGTGATAAGAGACCTTGGGACACAGGTGGACAGTAGTCTCTCCTTTGATAATCACATTGCAACAGTAGTCAAGAAATCCTTCTACGTGGCACACCTTATCAAAAAAGGTTTCTCATCCAGGAAAAAAGAGGTCATTGTTCCCCTCTGCTCGTCACTCGTTAGACCCATTATAGAGTATAACACCCCTTTTGGTATGTACCTCACAAGTCATCTACAACAACTGGAAAGGCTGCAAAAATACCTCACAAAGAGGATTACCAGCCTCAATCAGATGCCCTACACAGACCGTCTCAGAAAACTCCAGCTTTACTCTGTTGCATATCGCCTACTCAGAGGCGATCTCTGCCTAACATGCAAAGCTATGTCAAACCCAGAGCTGTTGGACATGCTCCACTTAAAGAAATAATAATCCCTCTGACCTACATGCTCTAGGGACCTAAACCTTGTCACCACAATAAACAGAACATGCTGGAGGGATAGATTCCTTTCTCAGAGACTTCCCATAACAAACTACCTATCTATATCAAACAAAGCTCCTCTTAGCACTCTTCAAGAAAAATCTTGATGATTGGATAGGAAATAGGAAATTCACCCCGAGGATCACCTCTGTGGCTCTGCTGGACAGGGGTACAGGAAAATAATTTTTTTTGGTGGCGAAAGCCAGGATACCTTTTTGGCTAGGCTTGTATAGGCCCTAGGGCCGATAGCCTAGTACCTACCTATGAACCTATGAACAAATGTGTGCATATTTTCAATATTAATGCTTCTTGGAGATACTGATCTACATTAAAGATTATTTCCTAATTTAGACTTTATCTTGCTAAATTTTACCTTACCCCCTTAAACATGCAAGTGTGAAAACAAAAAAAGCATCTTCAAAAATCTGTATCAAAGCAAAGGCAATAAGAAATTACATCTGGGACTTTTATTATCAAACAGAGTAATAAGTGACAAGAGTTACTGCAGTTCAGTTACTGCATGTGCTGGCTGGAGCATATGCTTAGGACAGAGCTAACCTTTGATCAGCTGCTGGTGAGGACCCTTTCTCATTCTGATTCTGAAAGCTAGATAGTAAGGGCATAGCTCATGTCCTCGGTTAAATCAGCCTGCGACTAATTAGCTGCTATTTAGTGTTTTCTGATCATTATTTGTCTGTTTAAATGTTTGTTTTTGGACTCCTTGTGCTAGTTTGCAGTTTTTGCATATTTATTTGTAAAGGATTTTTTTATTGGATTAAATAATTTATATATGTTATATTAATGTAATTTCAACTGTGTTGGGTCCTCACTTTAAATAATGCCTGCTCAGAGATAATTACTCCCTTTTAAATATTTAAACTTTGGCATGTTTTAAGTGTAAATGGAAAGGCATGTTCTTGTTTTATTGGTTCTAACTAACTGGTGGTAGTGGAGTCTATGGCAATGGAGAAATATTTGCCAATCCCATTCTGGAAAAATACTGAGTATGTATATAAAATATTTTTTTTTATCAAGGTTTAATTATGTTTCATAAGACTATATTTTAAAATACTACACTCAGACTCAGGTGGGTAAAATCTTATGCAGTCAGAGATTATATCACTGAACTGTAGCTGTACAGTGTGCACCTCATGTGGGTGTGGCAGAGCTTGGTTATTACCCAAAGCAGCAATTCATATTTACCATGTACTCTTCAGCCAATTATCTTTTGCTTGTTAATTGGTGCAAGTGATGAGATTCATACTGCATATTGTTGGGTCTGGCTTATATGTTTTAGAGGACACCAGTGTGGGAGTCAAAATCTATATCCCCTTACTTGGTAGTAGCATATTATTGCCTATTTATCACAAAGAGTAAGATACAAGGTTGAAGATGTGTGCCACAATAAAAAAGGACTATGTCTTTACATAATGTAACCTTATCTTTATTGCTTTAAGACTATTCAAACAAGATACAAAGTGACTAAATCTGTCTATGACTAAGTACTAAAGTATTACTTAAGAAGAGAAGTAATGACTAATGGACAAGGGTCAGTGAAATGTGACAAGTGTCAGCTTACCCAAGACAGCTGATTGTCTCTCCACATTAGTGGGCAGTGTGTTGAGAAACAGACGGTAGTAATAATTTCATACCATTAATGTCCTTGTTTTATGTCAAAAAGTCACTGCATCTGTTCTGACAATTTAATTTATTTATTTTTAGTTTTCATTTATTTACCGGGAAAGTCCAACTGGACAACAAGTCCATTTTCAGCAGAGGCCTGAGGAGAAAAGCTCCAAGACATACAGTGAATGAGAAAACAGCAATTTAGCAACTTAACATTTTACATAGTGTTTCTTAAGAGAGCAATAGTAACGTTACATAGTATTTCTTAAAAAAAAGTAAAATTTCAATTCATGGAATTTTATACAGTATAGAAAAAAAAACGGACTAGCAGTTAGAGTTACTACTGGAGGGTACAATAAATCTTACAAGCAGACCTGTTTGAGGAGAATACTTAATATACAGGCTTTACAAGATTGGCCAATATATGCAAGCTTGAGCTAAGAGGTTTTGAAAAGGAGAAATGTGTGGAGAGAAAGTAGAAGAGAGTGAGATTTACTTTTAGAAAGTCTGCAGGTAGTTTGGCATGAGTTAGCTAGCGATAGGATCATTTAGATAGCTGGTTTTAGTCTGGGGCAGTAGTTTGGCCAGTCTGTTAGGTGAACTTCGTTTATTCCAATTTAGTTATTTTAGCCGGGTTCAATACATGGGCAGATCCATGTAACAGATAGGAGGGTTTTTAGTAGTTTTTTAAATTGAACTATGTTAGTGTTGGATTTAATGTCAAATGGAAGGCTGTTCTGGACTTTGGAGATACTACAGGAGTAGCGTGATTCTCCAGTCTGATTTTTGCTTTTTGCTATTTCAAGTAATGCCTTATTGCTAGATCAAAGGGTCCATTTATTAGAGTAGTGAGCTAGTAAGTTCTTTAGGGCTGGAGTTTTTTCAAGCTTGTTTATTATTTGGAGGGCCATTTTGAGCTGATTGAGTTTTAACAATGAGGGGAGTTCAAGCCATGAAAGAGAGAATGGGAGCGGTGGGATTTATAGTTAGGGCCTCTAGCAATTTTTTCTATTTTATTATAAAAGGTTTCTAGTTTTATTATATCTTTCTTAGGTTGGTAAGGATAGGGGATACGTAAAGTAAGGTTGAGGTAAGGTGGGTTCTAGCAATACTAGCAATGGTGTCGGCTGTGAGATAGTGTTGATTCCTGTAGAGGAATCTTAGCTTTTTGTGAACTTTTTTATGGACTGGGTAATATGAGTATCAAATAGCATATTCTGGTCAATAGTGACCTCTGTCAACTTAGTACTAGAAACTGGGGATATGATGGTGTTATTAACTGAGGTAATTTTGAATGCAGGTGAGGTTATAGGTTCATAGGTTCATAGGTTTATACTAGGCTATCTGCCCTAAGGCATTTATAAGCCTAGCCCAAATTTCTGTGGCTTACGCCACCCCTTATATGAAAAAATACTGTGCCCATTAGTTTGTTGTGCCTCTGTCCAGCAGTGACACAGAGATGATTCCCGGGATAAACCTACGATCTCCCATCCACAGGTCAAGATTTCTCTTGAACAGAGCCAGCGAGGTGCTCTGCCTCACATGGATCGGGATTTTATTCCACAGCATAGGGAGTCTCTGAGTGATAAATCTATCCCTCCAGCACATCCTATTTATATCCGTGCTAAGGTTTAAGTCGCTTGCTCTAGTGGTTTTGGTGGATTTGGATTTTTTGAGGTGGAGCATGTCCATTAATTCCGGGTTGGACATGGCCTTGTATGTCAGGCACATGTCACTTCTGAGCAGACGGTATGCGACTGAATAGAGCTGGAGTTTCTTCAATCTGGCAGCATATGACAGATTTTGGATTCCCTTTATCCTTTTGGTGAGGAACTTTTGGGGTCTCTCCAATTGCTGCAGATGTCGGGTGAGATACATCCCGAATGGGGCATTGTACTCGATCATTGGTCTGATAAGTGAAGAGTACAGGGGAACAATGACCTCACTAGATCTGGATGTGAATCCCTTCATGATCAGGTGGGCAATGTAGAAGGTCTTTCTAACCACTTTAGCAACATGAGTGTCAAAAGAAAGGTCACTGTCAACCTTGGTCCCCAGGTCCCTGATAACCTCTTCTGTGCTTAGTGGATTGCCACCTATATGGTAGCTTGGGGTTACCTTGTTTTTCCCGAAGGGTATGACTATACATTTTTGGCGTTTAACTTCAGGCCATGGCTCTGGCACCAGCTATCTGTTTCCGTGAGTCCCTTCTGAAGGATATCCGTGTCCGATGCACTTTCCACTATGGCGCCCAGTTTGCAGTCGTCTGCAAACTTTGTTAGCCAAAGTCCTCCCATGTTGGCCTGTACTTCTGAAAAGTAGATGCCGAACAATAGGGGGCCAAGGACCGAGCCCTGTGGGACACCACTTGTGACCGGCTTGGAGTCTGACATAGCGCCAGCAACTCTAACCCTGTGGGTTCTGTCCTTAAGCCAGTTTGCAACCCATCTTGTGACATATGGGTTTACATTTAAGCTGGTAAGTTTTTCTACAATACCCGAGTGGGGTATTGTGTCGAAGGCCTTTGCAAGGTCAAGGTAGGCTGTATGGACTGCCTTTCCCTCATCAATGGCCTTGGTGACTGTTTCGAAGAAGTCGACCAAGTTCAAAAGGCATGATCTGCCCTTGATGAAGCCAAACTGGGTTGGGTCCAATGTCTGCAAGTCCCCTATATCTTTGTTTATGAGCTCCATATGATCCTCTCCATAGCTTTGCAGACTAGACTTGTTAAGCTTATGGGGCGGTAATTACCAGGGTCCATAGAGGCACCGCCTTTGTGGAGTGGGACCACAGTTGCCATACGCCACTCCTTGGGCACGTATCCTGTGGTAAGGCTGAGATTAAACAGCTGCCTTATGTGCGGGTTTAATTCCTCATTTAGCTCGTGTAGCACACAGCCGGGGACACCATCCGGTCCCATTGATGCTGTGTTTTTAGCTTTAGAGAGAGCAGCTTTCACCTGCGCATTTGAGATGTCTGGGAGGCTACACTCTGCTGGGATAGTTATCTCTCCTTTAACGGGGGAGGGGGTGAAATTTGCACTGAACCTGTCTGCCAGTATGTTGGCAATGTCTGTGGGTTCAGTGATTTTTGTATCATTTTGGACTAATTCTGAGCATATCTGGGAGTTTCCACCCAGGTTCCTAACATAGCTGAAAAAGGCCTTATGATTGTCCTTTGAATCCATGGCAATTTTTCTCTCAAAATTGGCCTTAGTTGATTTTATGAGTGCTCATATTTTTTACTAATAATGATCAGGGTGACTTCCCTTTTATGGATTTTGTTCTATCATGTAATAGCTTTCTCCTCTTATTGTAAAGTTTGTTAATGGCTGGGGTCCACCAGACTGGACGTTTGCCCTTTGTGGAAAGAGTCTTGGTTTTATTTGGGATTGCCTGATCCATGCAGTCCTGGAGGTGTTCATAGAAGGCATTTGTAAGGGCTTCTGCAGCTTTGGTTGTGGTTTCCACTGGCTCAGGGGCCTTGAAGGATACCACACCAGTCTTGAGTAGTGTGAAGTTTGCTTTAGAGAAGTTCTTCACTGTGGTCTTTTTGTTTGGGGAGGGGCGGGATGTGGATTTCCAGTGAGATTAGTTTATGATCAGATCTCACCAATGAGGGATATACTTCCGGTGTGGAGCATTTTGTCCCCATGTTTGTGATAATGAGATCTAGTATATTTTCTCCTCTCATGGGAACAGTGACTAGCTGTTCCATGGCATTTGAATTTATGAACTCCAGGAACCGTTGGGCTAGAAAGTTAGGGCTTGAGTAATGTTCCCAGTCTATATTCGGGTAGTTGAAGTCACCCAATATGATGGTGTTTGGAGATACAGTTATACCTCCAGTGTCTTCAGGAAGGCTGTGTGGGGTTCCTGAGTTTGAGAGGGTGGCCTGTAGCATGCTACAATTTGTAGAGCAGTTTTGCCTATGGTTAGTTGCACCTGGATGGTTTCCGAGCTTATGCGTTGCTACCAACCTGGAGGTGTGGGTATCCTTTATGAATATGGATACAACCCCTCCTTTTGTGGTGTGGTCCGGGTTTTGGGGCCAGAACGCATGATATGAGGTAAAACCTAATAGTGCCGGGGTGCTCTCAGGAGCCTTGAACCAGGTTTCAGTTACAGCACAGACATTGATGTTCTCCATACTGAGAAGGGCCTCGAGTGCGTTCATTTTGAGATTTAGACTTCTGGCATTGAGCAGCATTACCCTCAGTTTCTTCCCATTTTTGTTTTCTAGGGTGGTAGGTTTAGAATTTGAGCCTTGCCTAAAAAAGGCACTATGGGGGTGGCAAGAGCCTTATCCAATATCCAGAATCCCAGGGGTGACAGGTGCAAGCCGTCCCTTGCGAAGCAGTGTGGCTTGTCAAGCATATCATCCCAGGCAGACAGACACTGGATCCCCTTTGAATGACACCAGACATTAAGCCAATTGTTAAAGCTGATCATCTTGTCTCTATATTGTGGCATCATTCTTGGTGAAGGAAGGATACTGCTCAGGGTCAGGGTCATACCTGCCTGGGCTACATAATCAGAGAGCTCCTCTATGTCTCTTTTCATGTAGTCCAGGGAGGTACGTCTCAGGTCGTTCACACCAGCATGGACAATAACTGTGTCATATTTGTACTTGCCATGGAGTGACCAGAGTGCTTGTGTTATGTGGCGGATTCTAGCGCCCGATAGGCAGCTTACTGTGACCCTCTCCTTGTTCAGCCTGGTGAGTGGGACGTCAGTGTGTCTGACTATGGAGTCACCTATGACAAGTATGTTTGGTGTTGTATTTGGCCTTAAGGGCTGTGACTGCTTTGCACACTGCTTTTGTGGTTTATGTGTTGCTTGTGGGGTGTCTTGAGGTAGCAGTTGTTTGGGTGTCTGCTTTGGAGACCTCTGCTGTTTAGGTAAATTTTTACTCAGAGCCTCCGAGTATGTCTTTGTGTGTTTATGTGTTTGATTCAGTTGTGTGGTAGCATTATGTGAGGCTGGTTTTGTGGTGTGTGTAGTTGCCTTCTCCTCCTGTCTGGTCTTGCCAGTCCTGAGCTGAGAGAGCTCAGCCTCCAGTTTGGCTAAATAGCTGCATCTCTTGCAAGTATTTGTGTTATGTGGGAGGAGGAGAGGGTTGTCTGTGTACATGAGGCAGTTATAACATTGCCTCAAGATTCCCACTACTACAGTTAGGACTAGTAGGATGAAATAGAATTACTTTAGTTTTTTGGGAGTTCAATATTAGTTTAGCATTAGTTAGCCAAACTTCTATAGCTGCAGATGACTGTTGTGTTATATGTTCTAGTTGCTGGAGGGTAGGAGCAACACGTATAAGGGTTGAATTGTCTGCATGCTGTATGAGTGTGGTGTCACTTGTAACTGTATATAGTTTGTTTGTGAAGACTATGAAGATGAGTGGGCCAAGGACAGAAACTTTTGGGACTCCCAAGGAAATGGGCAGAAGAGGGGAGAGGTTTTGTTGCCATAATACTGCTTGTTGATAGCCATCCAGATAGTCATGAAACCAGGCTATTGCTGTCTGGCTGAGGTTTAGACATTTAAGAGTTTGGTATGGGATACAGTGTCAAATGCATTTGACAGATCAAAGAAAGTTAAGGAGACTAGATTGCCTTCACTTCGAAGCTAGTTAATGGTATTTGTAAAACTCATTATTGCTGTGGTAGTACTATGATTAGGTTGGAATCCATGTTGTGTGGGAGTTAGTAGATTGTTAGTTAATAGATATTCTAGCAGTTGTGTATGAATGCATTTTTCCAGGATTTTAGAGAGGGGAGACAGAATGGCTATGAGACGGTAGTTTGATAGATCTGTTGAATTACCTACTTTGTGAAATGGAATTATGTGGGCAATTTTCCAGAGATTAGGTGTTTTATTTTCTATGCTAGAGTGGTTTATTAGGATGGCGATGGGGACTGAGATGGCATCAGCTGCTAGTTTCAGGAATTCTGCTGGTATCTTATCTATAGCTAATGTAGTTGGCTTGAGTATTTTGAGATATTTTTTATAGTAGCGTAGGGATTGGCTTAAATGAAAGCTACTGAAATTGTGAATTGCTAGGGGTACAGTGGGGGTGGGAGAGAAGTTAATATTTAGAAAGTTTAAAATTGATTCAGTAAAGTATTTGTTGAACTGGGTTGGAATATCATATTTGGTATTGGATAAGCTTGGGGGTGGAGTGGTGATTTGCCCTGGATGAAGTATTTTATTTATGGCGGACCAAAACGTTTGGGGTTTTTTTTATGTTTTATTTGGTTGTTATTACAGTAGTCTTTTTTGTCTTGCCTGATTTGATTTTTGGCTGAGTTTCTAAGCTCTAGGTATTTTTGACGATTTACAGTGGTTTTCTCCTTGGACCATTTCTCCCAGACTTTATCTCTTTCTTTTAATAGAGAACTGGTGGACTTAGTAAGCCACCGAGTATAGATGGGTTTGATCTGTAATGTTCTAGGGGGGCTAGTTTATTTAGGATGCTGATAAAAGAGGTGTTAAAGTATTGTGCAGCTTCATCTAGAGAGAGATGGCTAACTGGGTTCCATTTGCAATTTTTAAGAAGGTAGTAAATTCTTGAGCATTAAAGTTTTTGGTATTGTGGAAGGGTTCATTAGTTGCCTCAGAAGAAAAGTAGGGAGGTGATCGCTGTGACTGTCAGGTAGACAGCCTGAGATTAGTGCAGTATTGGGATGGCTAGTTAAGATCCAGTCTAGTACTGACTCTTTGTTTTTTTTATAATTTCTAGTAGGGGTTTTGATTAATTGTGAGTAGCCATGGAGGTTTATATGTCTTGTAGGGGTAGATGCCTTACAGGCATTCCAATCTATGTTACAGTCCCCTGCTATGATAGTTTCCTGAGGGAGGGTGATGGATGCCCACTGTAATATATGTTCCTTTGTAGGGATATTCTGGCCAGGTGGGATGTAAATGCCTATAATATTTAGATGCTTGTCTGGGTTAAGATAAAGTTTGGTTAGTATTAGTTCTGCATTTTGGAAATTGGGCATGTCTATGTTCACAGAGAAAACCCACACAAATGGGGATGACATGCAGACTCCGCACAGAAGCCATTTCAGCCAAGAATCGAACCAGAGAACCTCTTGCTGTGAGGGACAACACTACCACTGCACCATCCAAATTTTAAGAGGAACAGACCAAAGGTATGAGCCAAACATTCCAGACAATCTGTGAAAATTTGTACTGTTTAGCGCTATAACTCCTTCAATCAGAAGTTGTGGTATGGGTAGAGAATGCAGATTCTTGCTTCGTGTACAAAAGGTACAGGGTTTGAGCCTGGGGCATTTACACACACACACACACACACACACACACACACACACACACACACACACACACACACACACACACACACACACACACACACACACACACACACACACACACACACACACACACACACACACACACACTATAATGCAGGAATGAAATGAACTCTAAATGGAAAGAGCCAGTTAAGTCATTACATCCAAATGATGTCTCCAGGTACATCTGCAGTTAACTCCTACTGACGCCTCTATGGTGTGAAATATTGCTTGTTCATATTTACATCAATAATTCGCTATGTGCAAGATTTTAAAAGATTTCATCATAAAGCTTACAGAATGGCAATCGCAATTGCAGTAATATTTGACCTCTATCTAGTGCAGGCAAATAGATATTAATTGTTTTTTTATTATATTAATATATCTATCTATATATATATATATATATATATATATATATATGTGTATGTACAAATATATACATATATATATATACATATATATATATATATATATATATATATATATATATGGGTCTACCTGACAACACCGACACATCACAACACCGACAACGAAATCACCGACACCACATAACCGACAGTTCACAAACACAAAATGTCACATGCCCGACACACCATAATACCGACAATCAACAAACAAAACAAATCCCCTGTCCAAAAAGCACACACACAACACAAGAACACCAAAATCCTTACAAACCCACACTAAACCTCACATACACAACTATCTACAATCTTAACCCAAACCCTAACCCTAAGGTCCGTCACTATCACACACTCACCTAACCAGCCTAACCTAACTCACTTAACCCGCTAACCCAAAGACTATCACTACACACTTACCTAACCCGTGCCTAACCCTAACTCACTTAACCCACTAACCCAAAGACTGTCACTATCGCACACTCACCTAACCCGCGCCCTAACCCTAACTCACTTAATCCACCCCTAACCCAAAGACTATCACTACCACACACTTACCTAACCCGCGTCCTAACCCTAACTCACTTAACCCACCCCTAACCCAAAGACTGTCACTATCGCACATTCACCTAACCCGCGCCCTAACCCTAACTCACTTAACCCGCCCCTAACGCAAAGACTATCACTAACGCACACTTACCTAACCCGCGCCCTAACCCTAACTCACTTAACCCACCCCTATCCCTACAGACCGTCAATATCGCACACTTACGTTACTCGTACCGTAATGTCCGTCACTACCACATACTTACACAGCCTTTTCCCATGTCGGTGATCTCAGCGTCGGTGTTTTCATCCGTCGGTCTTCTCAGTTGTCGATCTTCTGGCGTCGGTGTTCTCAGTGTCGGCGTTCTAAGCTGTCGACGTTGTCAGGTAGACCCATATATATATATATATATATATATATATATATATATATATATATATATATATATAATATATGCAGTGCTTAAGTGCTTAATGTGGTTGACAGGCAGTACAGTCAACATCTGTTTTGTCAACACACTTTGATTGACAGAACAGATGGTCAACAGGTGTACAAGAAAATATAAGTCAGGTGTTTGGGGAATATGTCTCTTTCCAAAGTATAATGCAACCTCAGATTAGTATATATACTTAGCAGGTGGTATCGAGGGAGATTCAGAGCAGCTTGCCCCAATGCATGCTCTAAAGTTATGCACAGTGAAGTGTTGATTTTCTTTTCTCAAATTGTGTGAGTCAGTGTTAGCAACATTAATTTATACTAGTGTCGATTATTTAAACTATATACACAAAATATATATGAGTGTATGCTATTTGATCTGAAGATAGAATACCTAAACACAAATGATCTAACAAAACTGATCTAAGAAATTTCATCTAATGTAGCATAACTCAAAAAACATAAAGAAAACAGAAAAATATATATTTTTTGTACTACAATGCACAATCTAGCACACTGGGATAAACTAATCCATGATATTACGTAGAAATCTATAAGAAAAGTAATGCCAGTGATAAAAACCACAAAGAACTGTTTGCACAATAATTTAGGCAATAGAAAATATGAAGGAGTGTTATCAAACATAGGGAGCCAATGACCAGAGACCCTACACAGCTATTAAAAATATTTCAGAATTTCAGAAAACAACCTATATAGAGCAGAAAAGTGGGAACTCCAGTAAAGATACAAACAGAAATATTTATGGGAGAGTTGAATATGCCAAGGTTAGAGGAAGATGAGACCCATTAATTAATAGTTAAGATGGGACAGGATGTCTGTAAGAACAGATGGCATACCTGTGGAAGTTTGGAATTTAGGAGGGGAGAATGATAAAGATATTAAGGTCGAGTGGGACTGGATAATCCTATGGGCTAGGCTTGCAAAGGCTCCAGGGCCATTAGCGTAGTACACACCTATTGAATCCTTTGTTTAATGATATTTTAAAAGTAGTGACGGTACCAAAATCTTGAAAAAAAGTTGTGGTGTCTGTACTACTCAATGAAGGAAAAGAAGCTTTAAAAACAAATTTATATAGACAAGTTTTCATTCTGAACCATGATTATAAAGCATTTATATATATATATACTAGCTAGGAGGATGGCTAAGGTATCGCCAAAACTCAGATATATATGAATCAGTTTGTTTTTGTGGAGGGGAGGCAAACATTTGACAACATTAACCAAATGATGATGAAGCAGAATGCAAGAAGAACCTGCTACTGTTGGTGGGTCTTGATGCAGAGAAGAGTTAGCTGGGATTTTATGAGCGGGGTAATGGCAGCATTTGCATTTCCTGATAGAATAATGGGGTAGTTCTGAAGACAGAGGAAGGGTCAGAGGCAAGAATCAAGTTGCGTTGGTTCCTTCCTGACAAGCTGTGCTTGAACCGATCATCCAGCCAGATTGTGTCCTCCTTTGTTATTTGCCGTATACTTAGAACCATCAGCAAAGAAAATGAGGAACTCACAGATTCAAGGATATACCTGGTATGGTACTCAAGAAAAAGTAGCCTTACTTGCAAGTGATATTATTTAGTATTGAATAAATCCAGAATAGAAAATGTCAGTGTTATGAATGATTTTGAGACTGTTTCAAGTTTTTCAGGATCTAAGATATATGAAGATACAACAATGGCTACAGCAGTAAATTATGTTCCCACGCATGAACTGCTTCAGCAACACCCATATTTATGGGGACGTGATAAGGTGAATAATGTAGAGTTAAAATGGATTTGATTATGGCAACTAAAGATATGTAGGAAGAGACTAAACAAAAGATAATACAAAACATTGAGAAGATGGAATTACTAGACTATGGATATGAATAGTAAGATGCAAGCAGTGATCATGTTTATAGTCCCTTTAATATTGTAAACAGGTCAGACATATTTTTTAGCTACCAGAGAGAAGTGTTTCACCATAACTAATGAACAAGCGAAGGAATTTATTTTGGAGGGAAAGAGGGCGAGAATTAAGTGGGATACGTTGATTCGCCTCACAGAACAAGGTGGTTTAGGATGAAGGCTCATATACATAAATACAAACAGAAGACTACAAATCAATGTGGAAAGGCATGATGTTGAAACTGGGTAGAATTCATGAAACAAAGAGAAAGCAGAATTTTGGATGCAGGCATTTAAAGAGAATAGTATAAATCATACATAATATTATATCTGATGTTGTGAATCTTCATTTTATCCTTGATATATGGATTCTGTTCCGAGCTCGGAACTGATTCGGACTTTTACTACAGCCCATGAGAACCAAAAACTCTCAAGCTTAAGTTCTACCTAAAATGTTCCTTTCCAAAATACCCCAGATCTCATTTGTCACTTCCCGTGACAGACGTGTTGCCAATAGCTCTCAAGCTAAGTGATATTTTTCTTATATATTTGTATCAAGGTCTTGCGTTTAAATACATTTTTTTCCTCCTATTAATAATTACTGTTTTCTCTTATAACCTACCAGTTTTCTGATAGCTCTTTACCTTCCTGTGCCTTTCTTTAACACTTCAGTGTTTTCCTTCAACTACCATTGTTAGTGGTTTCCTTTCTGCACCTTAGGGTACCTTATTCTACCATCGCTGGTAGTTTTTTCTTCTGTACTTCCAGGTATTCTCTACTACCATAGTTGGTAGCCTATCTTTGTTTTCCTTCTAATCTTTCCCAAAAAAAAAAAAACAAATGTACTATTCTTATATTGTTTCTATCCACTATTCTCTAAGTACATAGTGTGTGTGTGTGTGTGTGTGTGTGTGTGTGTGTGTGTGTGTGTGTGTGTGTGTGTGTGTGTGTGTGTGTGTCTGTGCTGCATATCATGGCTGATAAAGGCAAAGGCACTTCTGGCTTTAAGAAATGCTTCAAATATACATGAAAACTGCCCAATTCTGATGGGCACTCTCTCTGTGTCTACTGCCTGGGCTCAGTGCACTTACAGGAAGATTGCTCTATCTGCCACAGCTTCAGTTGGTTTTGAAGGGGATAATAAAATCTGCCTTTGAAGAAGCCATCTCTGGTCATGAGACAAAAATTAAACTGATTTTTCATTCCATTCCTCATCCTCTTCTTCTTCTTCGAAAGTTGACAAGTCCAAGAAAAGGAGTCAGTGCCAGCTTCTCCCTCAGCCCCAGTGATTAAGAGATTTAAAACATCAGTTCTCTCTGCAAGTGCAGAACCAATATGGACTTTACAAGATACTTCAGTACCGACCTTCTCGGTGCCAACAATTTCTCCCTCATCTCAAAATCATTCATAACACTGACATTTTCTATTCTGGATTTATTAAATACTAAATAATATCACTTGTTGGCACAAAGTTGTTGGCACAGACCCAAGGCCAGACCAATAGTCTCAGTGTCATCTATTACTCTGGTACTGACATTTACGGTGTCAGCAGAAAGTGCTGAATTTTCATTCCTAGATTGTCCTAGGACCAGATACCTCCATCCATTGACTCTTTTGCAGGTCACTTACCTATCCCTTTTTTGGAATGACCAAGATCCCTTCTACCCAGGCTATTTGTTCCACCAAAAGACTGACAGAATCTAATGTGTTGAGACTGGTAGATCATCTCCTTGCAGTGAGGGGAATTTCAGGTGTGTCTTCAGTTCTAGCCCCATTCAGTGCTGGAAATCTTCCTTCTTCAACTCCGACTAGTTTTCTTCCTGTGACCTCCTCCAAGGTATTAGAGGTCCCAGCTCTGACCTTACTGTGCTGACTGTTTTGGTTCTGGCACAATCTCCATTGCTGGCACCAATTTCTAGCCTGAGTTCTTGGCTTTTTTTGACCTGGAGACCTCTCGGGGTCATGGCTGCGCTGTCAGCTCTAGGGAACTATACTCCACTCCAATTTATTTGGAGCCATCTCTGCACCTAGGAGCTTTGGCACACATTAGCTCAACCTCGGCTTTGGCTTTGGTGGCTGTCTCTTTGGAGCAGGGAGAGACCAGGATTGTGAGGCAGTTCTTCTCAGTTCCAGACTCTCTGCTATCTTCAGGGTGACCAGATTTCCAAGCCATGTTGAGGGCTCTGTCTACTGTGGGCATTCAGTCAGCTCCACAACTGTCAGAGCAATTGTCCGGTCCTTTCTCTTGTCCAGAGTCTCTACCATCTTCAACACTGGGACAGCGAGCATCAAAGCTACACGAGTCACCTATTCAGGTTTTGTCCTGTTTTGACTACTCTCCAAATCATCCACTGAAGAGGTTTCTCAAAAGAGGAAGTGTAAGAGGAAACACCTAGATTTCCCAGAGGAATCCATCATGGAGGACACAAATTATGATGAAGGGGAGGGTTCCCCATGGTTACCCCCAGAAGACATCTCCTTTGGAGATATCCTTGAGATCCTTAAGCAGACAGGTGGCTGGATGTCCCAACACCCCTCCATGGAGGAATCATTGTACCGGCAAGCCTTCAGCGCTCAATCATCTACCTCTTGGGTAACTCCACCTGCTAGCAAGCTCATTAAGTTGATTTTGCAGCAGGGAAAGAAGGGTCCTGACACCATAGAACCCATGCCCAAGAGACCAGGCAAAATTCTAACTGCTCCTGAGGATCATCAGTTTTGTGCAAAAGGATTGGTGTTATATACCATTGTGGTAGCAGCAGCCACAAAAAAGGAACTGGCAGAGGAAAGTTCCATTATCCATCCTCCTAATAGAGAATCTCAGGCAATGGACAGGTTTGGCAAGCGGGTTTACGCTTCATCGACCTTTGCATTATGGTCTTTGAACTTTATGGCATACTTCACCATACTTCAAAGGGATCTGATTAAAGAGTTATCAGTTACCATGTCAGGAGTGATATCTGACAAAGTCTAAGATAAGGTTGCTTCTCAGTTTACTACCCTAGATTCCATTTCAAACTCGTCCATGAGGCTCATAGCACATGCAGCAGAAGGTATGACTAGAGCAGCAGGATCAGGCATAGCCATAAGGAGACATGCCTGGATGCACTTACGTGAATTTGTGGAACCATTAAAGTCTTCCTTCATCAATGCCCCTTTTGATAGATTGTCCCTTTTTGGCCCTAAAGTATGAGAAATGTCCTGGTGTGAAAAGAATGGAAAGACACTTTCTGCAGTGGGCGTATATTTTTTCTACTCCTCAACAGTATTATTCTAGGAACCAGAAGAACTGGAAAATGTGGTTCAAAAAGTCCCAAGGACCTATTCAGGATGCATGTGGCAGTGACTCCCCCAGGGCAGCGGTGGGAGCTTGAATGGAAGACAACATCCACGTGGCAGTGGTGGCCCACAAAATCAGGAATCCAGGGACCTGTTTTCTGGGAAACCCTACCAGCGGTCCTTTTAGGAGGCCAGATTGCTTTCCTCTGGAAGCAGTCATGGGGTGTTTATCTTTGCACCAACATGCCTAGCTTCAGCCTTGAATGTTTGGGTGCAGACGATCATAACCAGAGTATACACCCCCCCCCCCACAACTCCAACAAAATCCCTGACGTTCCACCCAGTCAGAGGGAACCAGCAGTGTTAGAAACTGAAAAACTGCTAGAAAAGAAAGAGTCAACCAGGAGGTCTCACCAGACCAGATAGAATCCAGAGTTTACTCAAGGTTCTTTTTAGTGCCAAAAAAGACAGGGGACTGGAGACCAGTTTTGGATCTAAGTGTCTTGAACAAGTCTGTTCGACAGACGAATTTTCGGATGGTCACAGTTCAGTCTTTTCTCCCATTTCTAGGGAAAGATGATTGGATGTGCTCAATAGATCTTCAGGATGCATATTACCATAAAAAATGGACAAACACCTAGAAGGTTTCTCCACTTCTGGCTGGGAGCCAGTCATTATCAGTTCAGAGCTCTGCCCTTTAGCCTCACTACAGCCTCCAGGGTGTTTACCAAATCATGGTAGTAGTAGCGACTCACTTGAGTCTGTACAGATTCTGGGTTTTCCATACTTAGACAACTGGCTCATTACAGCTCCCACCAGGCATCTTCTAGAATAAGCAAGAGACTATGTCCTCCAGACCTGTGCCAAACTAGGGATGTCGGTAAATCACGAAAAATCGCAACTGACTCTTACCCAAACTTTAGAGTTCATAGGAGCAGTACTGATGGCACAGTGGTAGAGTGGTTTGTGTTGTCACTTCACAGCAAGATGTTCTCTGGTTCGATTCTTGTGCCTTCTGTGTGGAATCTGCATGTTCTCCCTGTGTTTGTGTAGGTTTCCTGTGGGTGTTCCAGTTTCCTCCAATGTTACAAAGACATGTGTCTGGAGTGTTTCTCCCTGGGTCTCTGCTGAAAATTGGCTCATTCCAAGTCAGACCTTCCTGGTAAACAAATGTAAAATAAAATAAATAAATACTAAATACCAATTTTTACATAGCTTCCCTTCATTATCTAAGATTGCAAAAAATCAGGACCCAAGTGAAGAGAATTCTCAAAAGCAACAGAGTAACTGCACGACTAGTCTTACAAGCCATAAGGTCAATGGTGGTGGCCATAACATTAGTTCCCTTGGCAAGATTTTACATGAGAATTCTTCAGTGGCTTCTAGCATCCCAGTGGTCCATACTGGATCAACCAGTGTCAGATTGTATCTTGATTACCAACTGTTGCAAGAAAGACCTAGCTTGGTGGATTCATTCAGACAAAACTCTCTTGGGCAGCCCCTTTGTCCCGTCTCAACCCCAAGCCATAGTGACCACAGATTCCCCTCAGATGGGGTGGGGGGGGCATTATCTGGGCAAGACTGTCCAAGCCACTTGGTCCCCTGAAGAGGCCAATTTGCATATCAATGTCCTGGAGATGAGGGCAGTGCTTTTAGCATTGCAGGCCTTTCAGACTGTTCTCCCCTCAGGAATGACTGCAATTCAAACAGACAATATGTTAGTAGTTTTGTACATCAACAAGCAGGGGGAAGCAACTCTTAACCTCTTTGTCGAGAAGGTGTCAGAGTTTGACAATGGGTGATCTCTTCCAACTGCTTTCCTGATAGCAATGCATATTCCAGGGAGATCCAACGTGATAGCAGACTAAGTGAGCAGATGCATACTTCTGCCTCACAAGTGGTGTCTCAATCCCAAAGTGGCGGAAAAGATTTTTCATCGATGAGGCCAGCCTTGTTGTGACCTATTTGCATCACCTCAGAACAACAAATGCAGCAGCTACTTTGCCCTTGTCACCATCATTGACAAATAAAAACAGTCACTGCCAATCCTACACCCTTGAGTACACAAACTAATGACTCCAAAATAGTGAAACAGAAACAATCATAAAAACAAAGTTAATGTCCTTTTGCTATTGCTCAACTACTCATACAGCCTAGGCAGTCTGGAAAACTGCTACTGGCAAAACTTTCACACTATAATTAAATATTTGTATACATTTAGAATATGACATTTTCAGTAAGTGAACAGAAACTACACAATAGTAGTCCACTTAGCAATTACAATTCACAATCAGGAAACAGATACAAATCTTTTATGTGAAGGGGCTCTACCCCCACAAAATATAATCTGGGGGCTTTACCCCTATACTCCCCTAACTTAAATGTCTTAACTCCATGGTTGCATAACAGAGGTGAAAGTGAAATAACAAATGCAATCCTAGAGTTGCAAAATGTGAGCCAAGTAATAAGCATGTGTATTCGACAGATAATGATGTGTCTCCTAGCTGTGAATAAACTGTTCAGTTAATGAATTTCATGTCAACCATCTACCTAGCTGTATTTTTTTGCTAAAAATACCAGACCATGTACTTATATAAGCAATATTTATATAACGTTGAGCAAAAGAGTTGCTACATGAGTAGTTTTCCCAGTTAATGGTGGGGTACTTGAAATCGCCCATTATTAGGGTGTTGGGTTGTACCCTAATATTTTCCAGTGCATCAAGAAATGAGGACTGGGAATCCTGGGACATAGTGAGGATCTGTAGCAAGTTACAATTTGGATTGCGGTCTTGCCCAGAGTTAGTTGCACTTGGATAATCTCGGATGTATTATGCTGAGCAACTAGCCTGGAGGTGTGGATATCCTTAATAAATATGGACATGCCTCCCCCTTTAGTGTTTCAGTCCAGGTTAGGTGGCCGAAAGGTGTGGTATGAATTATAGCCTGGTAATGCAGGGGTGCTCTCTGGAGCCTTGAACCAGGCCTCTAACACTGCACAGATGTCGATGTTCTCCATTTTAAGGAGTGCTTCAAGTGAATACATTTTGAGGTTTAGACTTCTAGCAGGTCTCTAACACTGCACATATGTCGATGTTCTCCATTTTAAGGAGTGCTTCGAGTGAATGCATTTTGAGTTTTAGACTTCTAGCATTGAGAAGCATTACCCTCAGATTTTGCTTGCTTGTACCTGTTAAGGTGGTGAATTTGTCATTTGAACCTTGCCTTTTAAGGCACTATAGGGGTGGGAAGAGCCTTAGCCAGTATTCGGAATCCCAAGGGTGACAGGTTCAGGCCATCTCTGACAAAGCATTGTGGTCTGTCGATCATGTCATCCCAGGCAGACAGATGCTGGATCCCCTTAGAATGACACCAGAAGCTTAGCCAATTGCTGAAGTCAATCATTTTGTTCTTGTACTGTGGTATCAATTCTGGGTGATGGCAGGATGCTACTCAGGGATAGGGTCATACCGGCCTGGGCTACAAGATTGGAGAGCTCCTCTATATCTCTTTTCATGTTGTCCAGGGAGGTACGTCTCAGGTCATTCACACCAACATGGACAATGACAGAGTCATATTTGTATTTGTTGTGGAGTGACCTGAGTTTGTGCGTTATGTGGCGGATCCTGGCACCTGACAGGCAGCTGACAGTAACTTTCTCCTTGTTTAGCCTGGTGAGTGGAACATCAGTGTGCCTGACTATAGATTCACCTATGACTAGAGTGTTGGGTACGTTGTTATATCTTATGTGTTGTGGTTGAGTGGCGCACTGAGTTTGTGGGCTATGTGTCATTTGGTTGTGTTGGGGGGGTGGAGGTTTCATGCATTTATGCTTTGAAGGTCTCTGTTGCTTGAGCAGATTTTTATTGAGAGCCTCCACGAATGTAGGTGTGTGTTTTGGTGGTGTAGGTTTTGAGGGACTATATGGTGAATGTGGTGTGGTGCAAGTGTTTACCTTCTCCTCTTGACTGTCTAGTCCAGTCTTGAGTGAAGAGAGCTTTGATTCCAGTTTGGCTATATAAGTGCATCTATCACAGGTTGTAGTGTTGGGTGGTAGGAGGAGAGGGTTGTCTGTGTACATGAGACAATTACTGCATTGCCCCAAAATGCCCAGATTCATCAGGTAGACAGGAGAAAACACTGGGAGCTGTCCCTTAGACATGCCTGGATAGGTGCTTATTTATTAAGTACTAAAAACTGTTTTCCTCTAGACAAGTGAGGAAAGTTGAGTGCTGTAGTAACTTGTAGCTTATTTAGTGCTTACAATGAGTTCTGAACAAGTGCTGAGCTCAAAGAAACATATTTTAGTGCTAAAACTAAAAAACTGGCTCATTCTAAGGGAAAATTTAAAAAGCAGACTTTATGGTGCCTGGAATAGTTTAATCCTAACTAAGCAGCGATGCATAAAGTGTATTTTTTTATATAACAGTTGCAAATGAGCAAACTGATTTAACCAAATTAACCAATAAAAAGCTAAAAACTGAGGCCCATTCTAGCAGTCTTCGATAAGACAAGTTCTAACTGCACACTCCTGCCACTAGGGTACAGGGGGACTTTCTCCAAAAAAAAGATGGTCTGGATTAGTGCTCAAGTTATACAAACAAAGCTGTACTCAGCAGGTCTGAACTGAGTCTATGCTACAGCAAACAAGGCATACCAATTTCAGAAAGAAACAGTTCAAATAAGCAGGCACAATAAGCCCCTAACCAGAAACTCCCAGCTCAGACGGGCAGAATCTATCCTCTCCTCCCACAAGAGTACAGACCACACCTCCTTAATGTAAAATAATTGGCCCAAAGCCCAAGTGCTTAAACCAGAACTAATACACTTTTAGAATAACAGACAGTAAGCCTTCATTCAGCAACTCTCAACTTAGAAGGATGTAAGCTACCTATCCAGCCACAACAGTGCAAACCACAAACCTTCTTAATGTAATACAACTGGTCTGAAGCCCAAGTGCTTCAACCAAAGGCTTAGAATAACAGTTGCAATTTAATCAGGCCACTAACAAGCAGTAATAAATGCAGCAGAATAAATGCAATTAAGTGCTTTTAAGAACAGGCAGCAAAAGCAAAATAAAGTAATAAAGTAGGATCAGCTAATCCACCCCCCCCCACCAGGGGCAGCAATATCCTAGACCTGGTCATTACCAACATGGGCGACCTGTGTTCCAAACCAGAGGTCAATTCCTCATTGATCAGATCCAATCACAAGCTGATCACCCTAGACATCCACATCCCACCCCCACCCCCATTAGTGAAACCACAGTAAAAAATTTCTCCAAATCCAACTTCATGCTTCTTAGGACAGAAGTGGCAAACTTCACAACACCCATGCAGACAGACAATAGAGGTACGACTGCTGAATCGTACACAAATGCACTTTATAAGCACTTACACGAGTGCATGGATCACGCAATCCCTAACAGAACCATGATGCTATCCTCCAAAAAAAAAGGAAGCCAATCTGGTGGTCCCCTGCCATAAACAAACTCTACAACAGAAGAAAGAAACTGTTGCAAAAAAGAGTAAAATCCCATGGTAGGAGGAACTCATTGGTCAGCCTCAGTAAGAAGCTGAGATCCCTCATAAAATCCTCCAAAGCTAGTTAAGAAAACAAAATTGCCACTAATTCTAAAGACAACCACAAAGCATTCTATAGCTATGTCAAGAATCTCAATGGCAACACGCAGATCTGCTCTGAGTTACAGCACAATGGCACTAAATATACAGAAACAACTGATATTGCCAACATCCTGGCAGATAGGATCAGTGCTAACTTTACCCCCCTCTCACCCCTAATGGGCCCATCTCTATACCAGAAGAATGCAAAGCTCCTGTAATCATGCCTGTACAGGTAAAAACTACACTCTCCAAAGCCAAGAACATAGCATCCATGGGACCTGACAACATCCCAGGCTGCATTCTACATGAACTGCAGAATGAAATGGCACCCGACCTAAGCACCATGTTCAATCATAGCCTCACCTCAGGCTTTGTTCCCACTGAATGGTGCACAGCAACGATTTTCCCACTCCACAAAGGAGAAGCCACCACGGACCCCGGGAACTACCACTCCATTAGCCTAACGAGCCTGGTCTGCAAGGCCATGGAACGTATGTATCATCATGGATCTTAAAAACAAAGACATTGGTAATCTCCAAACTCTGGAACTCACCTAGTTTGGGGATTGTAAAAGGCACATCATGTCTCTTAAACCTGATAGACTTCTTTGAAGCAGTCACCAAAGCTGCAGACAAGGGTAAGGTGGTTCACACAGCCTATCTAGATCTCGCCAAGGCTTTTGACACCATCCCCCACTCTGGACTTATAGATAAACTCTCTAAACTAGTTATAAATCCCTATGTCACAAGATAGGCTGCCAACTGGCTCACTGACAGAACCCACACTGTGAAAGTAGCAGACTCTGAATCCGACTTCAGACCAGTGACAAGTGGAGTACCACAGGGTTCAGTCCTGGGTCCTCTCCTGTTTGGTATCTACTTTTCTGACGTACAGGCTAACACAGAAGGTCTTTGGCTAATGAAGTTTGCAGATAACTGCAAACTAGGAGCCATAATCGAAACTCCTAATGATGTGGACACCCTACAAAAGGGCCTCACGGAGACAGATGCCTGGTGTCAAAGCCATGGGCTCAAGCTCAATGCCAAAAAGTGCATTGTCATCCCCTTTGGTAAAAACTCTGTACCCATGAGCTACCACATAGGTGGTAGACTACTTAACACTGAAAGCATGATAAGAGACCTTGGGACACAGGTGGACAGTAGTCTCTCCTTTGATAATCACATTGTCACAGTAGTCAGGAAATCATTCTGTGGCACACCTCATCACAAAAGGTTTCTCATCCAGGAAGAAAGAGGTCATTGTTCCCCTCTACTCATCACTCATTAGACCCATTATAGAGTACAACTCCCCTTTTGGTATGTACCTTACAAGACATCTACAACAACTGGAAAGACCACAGAAATACCTCACAAAGAGGATTACCGGCCTCAAACAGATGCCCTACACAGATCGTCTCAAAAAACTCCAGCTTTACTCAGTCGCATATCGCCTACTCAGAGGTGATCTCTGCCTAACATGCAAAGCTATGTCAAATCCAGAGCTGTTGGACATGCTCCACTTAAAGAAATCACAATCCTTTTGAGCTACATGCTCTAGGGACCTAAACCTTGTCACTAAAATAAATAGAACATGCTGGAAGGATAGATTCCTGTCCCAGAGACTTCCCATATTCTGGAACAAAGTAACTATCTATATCAAACAAAGCTCCTCATTAGTACTCTTCAAGAAAAGTCTTGATGATTGGATGGGAAATAGGAAATTCACCCCGGAGATCACTTCTGTGGCTCTGCTCGACAGGAGCACAGGGAAATAATTTTCTTGGGTGGCGAAAGCCAGGGTACCTTTTTGGCTAGGCTTATATAGGCCCTAGGGCCAATAGCCTAGTACTACCTATGAACCTATAACCAGAAATTTATTAAACTCTCATTACCATTTAAGTATTGTCCTTTATAGATAGATCATGCAAAATACAGACACTTAAAATTTTGCTTACTACCCCAGCACAAAAATTAAGAAAGCAGCATCCAGTACAGGGTATCTGTTAACAGTTTACTTATGCAACACACCATAACTGCACAAAAGCATCAACTCAAACCAAAGCTGCAAAAATAAATTAAGAACTATACGTAAAATAAGGTATTTAAGTGCCAAAATCATACAAACAAACCACAATGTTAACAGCTCCATCAAAAATTAGCCTTTACAACAGAGCACAAACTTTATTCCAGCAGTAAACACTTCTGCAAAAATATAGCCATATAAACACGTTTAACAATAAAAAATATAAAATATAACTACAGAATTACAATAGAAAATATAAAACTCTCCAACAAAAATTTAAAGAAAACCTTAAAGCACCACCCCGCATGAACAAATCACCGAGGTCATAAGCAGAGATGGCAGTTTTGTTGGTGAAACCAAGATATGCATCCAGTGCTTACCAAATACTTATTCTTCTGACAGATGTGCTTGGCTAATGCCTTCACATCACTGTGCATCAGGCATTAGTATGGAAAAAGTAGGTAGGGCACATAACCAAAAATCCCAATGGCTATAAATAAGGCATTGGAGAAATAAATAAATATTGAAATACACCAAGCTCTTAAAGGTACAAAATGTCTCCCAATATAATATACATTTGTTTTTACCCCTTAAATGAAACAAAAACTTACAAAGATGGAAAGCATATCTTCCTCACATAACCACACCTATATGAATCTATAAAAATCCAAAAAAAATTCCAATCAGTTAAAAAAATGGAAACTGCCACCTTCTTTCTTCTTGTCACAGACAGTTTTAATATCACCATTCCACTCGATATCATATATAACTTCTACCACTAAATGATGGCAGTTGCGTATTGAGTTTATATGGCAGCATTTGTATTAAATCTAGCTTGAAGCTAAAACACAATTTAAATTTGACTGAATGCTTTTTAGATTTTTAAGAAGTTTGTAAGAAGTAGTTATGCCCTTAATGAAGCTGTTTTTTGTTTCTTTTATTTACCTGTGTATTGATTGGCTGATGTTAGACATCTGATTTTAGTCATGTGATTTTTAGAGGGAAGCTTTAAAACACTGTAGTATGTAGCTTTTAAAGGAAAACTCCACCTTCTCCTACAGTTTAACTCATCTCTTAGGTTGCTTTTCTCCCTGCAATATGATTCCAGTACTGTGTAGGTATCTGAAACCTCCTTGTACTTTATAAAACTTTCATTTTTCTCATTTTGGTATCAAAAGAAGGGAAAGACCACCCCTTTTAGTAAGCTTAATGTCTCACATGAGTTGCAGAGGAAATTGTCTACACTTGCATGACATATTACAGACACAGAGAAATTTGTAGTCAGGAGCTCAGGCTGCTGTAAACAAGACAGAGAGGTGTGAAACTGTTTTCCATTGTCTTTATTGCAGAGAGGTTGAGAACTTACACTGATTCACAGCTGCTTCTAATGTAGCCATGCCTTTCAGAGCAAAACAGAGCAATTAAATCAGTTAGTGGTTCAAAGGCAGTTGTTGCCTCTTTTGATGAATTTACATAGTACATCATAGTATTGAAATGCTAAGCTTTAAACGTTTGGTGTTTATACTACTTTACATTTTAAGATGACTTGAATGCAGTATCAAAGATGTCTGTGACATTTAGAGAAAAGTCAGAAAATATGTTTTCTTGTAAAGTATCAGCACATTTACCAAAGTGTAGGGGGAGGGGCTGTCAATTCATCTTGGACTACAAAAAGATAGTTTGAACAAAGGCCTGCAATTTAGCAATTGTTTTAGTTGTAGCTGTATAATTTCTTAGCATACTGTAAAACACATGCTGAGACAGGTCTACTTTAGGATCTCGAAAGTTTAATAGCTCAAATGCATATGGATCGAACCATATGCATCTAACTATTAAACAATCAAATTCCAAAAAAAAAATACACAAGAAAAAAAAAATTAAACTAGTGTAGGCAGGGGGGCAAGCACCCCTGCACCCCCCAGACCCCGCTACTTAAATATATCAACTCCGAGATCGCACTACATTGAAGTAAACGGAAATCTCCACCTACGGAGATTTCCGTTTACATTTTCGATGTTTTGCGCTTTTGGAGTACTCGTGTCGAGAATATCGTATTCAATATTCTTGGACTTTGAGCAAATAAAATAGACCCTCTGAGACACACACAAATGAGGGCCACTGAAGAAATAAATTAAGCGGTCCTGTTACAGAAGGTATACAAGATGACCGTGACTGACACTAATCCCATTATATGTCAATGACATGTGAATACACCACTACTTCCTTATGTCTAGCATGTCTCATATAAAGCAGACTTGAAATGGTTATGGGAAAGAGAAAGGCTTGAAGAAAAATACAATCACATTGATATCCTAAACCCCATTGACAGCCATTTGCCGAAAACATGATTTTGAGAGGTTAAAATAACTCAGAAAACAGAGCTATAGTTAAAAATGGATTTTTTTTAGTTCTAAGGTGGTATTTTGCTTTAATCTACTGAGTCTAATGAAGGAAGAGTAACTCAAGAATGTTTTCTCAGTAAAGTGCAATTTAGTTTAGTACTATTGTCATACTTGTTTAATGTTTAAAATAAAATATCCAACCTTCTCCCCAAGAAGGTTGAATTAAATGTCAAAATAGTGATGATAATAATAATAATAATATTACATTACTTACTGATATGCTGTCCATGAGTTGATTAGCATGGTAAATATCCTAAAAAACAGAGTTATGTCAGTCAGTTGCTGTAAGAAGTAAATATCAATATGAGTGCTATTATAATGTAGAATTTAAGAGGTTTGTATGAATAGTTCAGTGTCATGTTTTATATTTTGTAAATATTGTAAACATGTTTGGATTTTAAAACATCAAAAATAAAGATAAAAAACTCTCAAAATTGTGGACTCCTGGTGTATTATTCTATTATTAAGCATGCCCCAGTGGCCACTTCAGTGAAAGGTTTGTGTAAACTAGCTACAAGTTTAGTGTTTTATCTCACAAAAGACAGCAGTCAGTTTCCAAATGATAGCTTGTATAGAGTCCATAACGAAAGAAGCACAAGGATAAGAAAGCAAATAACGAGTCTAAAGGTTGTTGAAATACCAGCAACATTAGTCAGCCGCATAGCATGTGGGACACATGTGAGTCTGATTATGTTACAAAGCCATTATTAAAGCCAGTTTTGCCTAAAATTCAGAAGGTTAGTAATAAACTGGACAACGTCACAGACATAGTAATCAAAAGAAATGATGAAGTCAAAATATTGCGGAACACTTCAGATTCCATTTTGGTCTTGCAGCAGGGCAACAATGCATTGAAGGAGAAATTTATTAGTGTGGACATTAGAAATGTTTGAAGATAAACAACTTTATTAAGAAGACAGGACTCAAGAAAACAGTGTAATTTGAGTCCTGAAAAAAAAAACGAAGAGGGGATAAACTCTTTTGCAATTTTATAGGGCAAAGCGGCTCTATGAATTGGCTTGCAAGTAAATCACATTAAAATCAAGAGAGCACATAGGGGAAGACTGTTTTGCTAAATAACAAAATTATATGTTTACTCTGGAAATTTGGCAAACTTTGCAAAATACGAGAAAAGGTGTTCCTCTTAAAAAATATTTTTTCATTTCAGACAAACTGAGCTCAGATTGTTATACCCAGCCTTTTTAATAACATTGTCTTTGCTCTGTGGACTAAATCCTTTACTGGTGCTCAGGAACTCTTGAATTGTATATAGAAGTACAAACCCAGGAAGGTAAAATGGTGGTCCTGTGCATAAATCCGATGTAGTGAATGACCCTCCTGTGACATAGAGCAATGGAAGTCTTACGGGTGACAAACAGCAGAGACAAAACATGCAATGGCAACTGGTACGAACAACTTCTGCTCTTTGAGAATGTAGGGAAGGCAGAAGGGTGCATTTGCAGAGGAACTGAACTACTATCGTTAAAGGTCTTAGCTTACTGTGCCTTTCATGAAAGAACATAATATGCTTCTTACTTATGTAATATGTTGCTGCAACATTTTACAAATGATGTGCTTTTGACATGAGTGTACATGTTTTTTTTACTACATGTCACAATTATTGAGTGATTTATTGCGTTTTTTTTACTGTACTATTCTAAGGATTTTAATGAGATAAGAAACATGCGTAATGTGAAGATGGCTGATTGGAAACAGAGAGTACTAGAACTGTAAGATAAGGCAGGGATATTGTATGTAATGAGCTAATGACTAAAGGTAGATTCAATTCTATTGAGAGAAAAGTTACAGAAAATATAATATAAAACTTTATCCTCTTGGTAAACCCTGTATCACATCACTGTATGCTTTCAGAAAAGTCTCTGTGACTGCTAATAATCAAAAGAAACCGGCTATTATAGCACACACTCTAATACAACTAGCAAAAGGGGGAAGACTATTCCAAAACTGGCTGTGTAGCATGGCATTAGTTGTCAAAGGATGTATATATTCAACAAACAATGGAGAGCTTTAAAATCAAACTAGTGGACCAGGTTTTTTATAAATAAATGATTTTAAGTAGGTTAAGGACAACAGATAAGCAATGCTAGGCACTCATATCTCATTAGCAAATGTATTGTACTGCATACATTGAAACTTTATAGTTGGTTATGATCTTGTGAATGGATATTGTACCAAATACCCAATTTGTTAACCTAGCATTTGTAAATACCATGTAACTGCTTATCAACTGCATACATACGATATGTATACTTACGTTTATAGAACAGCAAATGAGTATTATGAATATTATGAAACAGGCTCATATGTGATTACTAGGCTAATGGTGCAAGAGCCTTAACAAGCCTCGCCAATAATACCCAGGATATGACAATATTACATCTTAATAACCCAGATATGGGATGGGGTGGTATCAGGGTAGTGGGTCTTTGGGTGCTGGAGCCCTGAGTCATTTTTCAGACTGCATCTGTCCATAAGGGACAGACTTTGTTTTATGAAGATGGGAAGTCTATTTCATTGATGAGGTAGCCTTTGGGTATAAACCTGTCTCTCCAGCAAGTTCTGTTAGAGTCACAAATAAACTTCAAGATCATGGAAGGCTTAAACCTTGTATAATTTTTCTTGTGAATATGTAACATTTTCATCAAAGCTGGATCAGAGAATGCCTTGTAGGTTAGGCATAAGCCATCTCTCCAAAGACGATATGATACAGAGTAAAGGAATAGGGCATTTTGTTGGTCTGCATAAGACATGTGTCTTATGCTTTGTATTTTTTTAGTCAGAAACTTCTGGGCAGCTCTAATTAGTGTAAGTGCCTGGTTAGGTACATACAAAAGGGAGCACTGCATTTGATTATGGGCCTGATGAGGGCCGAGTTCAATGGCACTATGACTTCCCTTGACCATGATGCCATGCCTTGACTTATAAGGTGAGCTAAACAGAAGGATTTCCTCAATATGGTAGCTAAGTGGTTGTCAAAGTTTAGGTTAATATCTGTGCTCCTAGGTCCCTAACCATGGGGTCTACTTTTAGGGGTATGCTATCAATATTATACTCTGCAGGGATATCTGATTTACTGAAGGGTATGATTACACATTTTTTAGCGTTTTGCCTCAGATCATGGTTTTGGCACCAGTCATTTGTTATTTTTAGGCCTGTTTGTAGGATGTCATCATCATTTAGGGATTCAATGATTGCTACTAGCTTACAGTTGTTGGTGAACTTGATGAGCCAGAGACCCCAACATTGACCTTCACATCAGAGAAATATATGATAAACAGCAGGAGTCCCAAAAGTGAGCCCTGTGAGACACTGCTAGTAACAGATTTCTTATCAGAAGTGCATTCTCCTATCTGGACAACATGTGTCCTGCCAGTGAGCCAGCTTGCTATGCACCTGACAATGTAGGGGTCTATGCCTAACAGAGTACGTTTATCTATGATTCTTGAGCTGGGGATTGTGTAGAAAGTTTTGGCCAGGTCTATAAGTGGTGTGTAACATTTTACCCTCGTCTATGGCCCTAGTGACTTTCTTGAAGAAGTTCACCAGACTGAGCAGGCAAGACCTCCCTTTGACAAGCCAAATTGGGTCTACCCCAGTGTTTGGAGATTTCATATGTCATTATTGATCAGGTCCATAATAGTTCTCTCCATGGCCTTGAAGAGAAGACTAGTCAAGCTTATGGGTCTGTAGTTCCCTGGGTGAGCTGATGCCCCCCCCTGTGCAGAGGGATGACTGTTGCAGTCCTCTATTCTTCTGAAACAAAGCCCATCCAGAGGCTGTGGTTAAAGAGGGTTTCTAGTGGCCCTGATAGATCCTGCTTTAATCTATTTAAGAAGTATCCTGGAATATTGTCAGAACCCATGGAGACTGTGTTTTTGGCTTTAGGAAGCACATTAAGGATGTTCCCTCATAAAGACTGATAGGGGGATGGTTGTGGGTACATCTTTGGTTATAGTAGGAGGTGATGGGGGAAGAAGTTTGAACCAAACTTGTTGGTCAACAGTTTCAGGCTTGGTGTAAGTGTTGCCATTCATTATTAACTTGGCACAATGCTTAGGATTTCACCTGAGGTTACAAGCATAATTAAAAAAAGCCTTATGGTTATCTTTCAACTGGGGGCTATCTTTGCCTCAAAGTTTGCTTTGGCAGATTTGATAAGCTCTCTAATTTGTTGGTTTAGACTGGTGAGTGTCTTTTTGCATTATGAATACATTTGAAATATTACTGAGTTTTTGAAAGTTATTCTGCTTTGAAATTTTGACGGTTATATTTTTAATGGGAACTCATGTTATGACTGATAAGGAATATATATATGTGCATTGTTGGAGGTCAAAACGGCAAATGCTCATATGAGCAAATGCTTTTTTGAAGCTTTAAATAAGAGTGAACACTCATATAAGCAAACATTATTTTCTATAGAGTTTTTGATGGTAATCTTTGTATGAGATTGTGGTGCAGCAGTGGAGTCAGGGAATTTGCCCTTACCCCACTGTTATGTGATCTCGGAGCTGGTATATATAATTAGCAGGGGATGTGGGGGTGCAGTTGTGTTTGCCTCCCCCTACAAAAAAATAGTTTTACTTTTTTGGTATTTTCAATTATTTTAGAATTGATCTAAACACTCATACACACACACACACACACACACACACACACACACACACACACACACACACATATATATATATATATATATATATATATATATATATATATATATATATGTTTACTATCAAACTTCTGAAAGGCAGAACATTTTTCCATCAAAAGATCAAAATATATCATCGAAAACGAAAATAAAATATGGCCTAAGTGTCGAATGTGATAAACATGATGATCGATATTCAACATGCCAGACTTCTGGTTTCAAACGTCCATGTGTCCTTTTGTTTTATTGGGGGAAAGCCCCCCTGCACCCCTGCTTATTATATATACTAACACTGAGATCATACTACAGTGAGGAAAAGGGTAAATTACCCTATCCACACTGTACCCCAATGTCCAATCAAAAGGCGAAGTTTATATTAATGAATGTATACCCAATTTTGCTAATATAAACTCAACCACTTTCTGTTCAACATTATGACAGTTTAGAAGCCATGCATTCAACCATCCTGTATTCGACTGCGTGACGTTTGGAATTTTGATAGTAAACCTTATGGAATTTTGATATTAAATCTTATATATATATATATTTTTATATATATATATATATATATATATATATATATATATATATATATATATATATATATATATATTTATACACACACACACACACATACACACACACACATATATATATATATATATATATATATATATATATATATATATATATATATATATATATATAGAGAGAGAGAGAGAGATAGATAGATATATATGGTGTTTTATATATGCATACTTTTTTATATATATATATATATATAGATACACACACACACACACACACACACACACACACACACACACATATATATATATATATATATATATATATATATATATATACCTATATACCGTCCATCCATCCACAACCCCTTTTTTTGCACATGGGGTCAGGGTGTCACTTCAACACTGACAATCATCTGCTTCATACACACCACACAGTCACACACACACTTACATCTATGACCAATTTAGATCTAGATTAGATCTACCTACCACATATCTTTGAATGTGGGAGGAAACCGGAGTACCCAGAGAAAAACCACGCAACACAAGGAGGGCATGCAGACTCTGTACAGAAGAAATTGTGCATTTGGGAAACCACACATTGAAAAGATTATTGGTTATGCTTATCATGTGACTATGTGTGTCATTCCACAATAGTAATTTTGGGAAAGTGAAAAGCCATGTCTCGAAAAAATGAATATGATATGCAAAGGTCTCCTGCAAGCACGCACATGCAGTTAAATCACAGATAGGTTCATAGGTTTCATAGGTTCATAGGTTTATACTAGGCTATCTGCCCTAGGGCATTTATAAGCCTAGCCCAGAGTTTTTGTGGCTTACGCCACCCCTTTCTATTGAAGGATATTATGCCCATTATTTTGCTGTGCCTCTGTCAAGCAGTGACACTGATGTAATCCCTGGGGTATACCTGCGATCTCCCATCCATTGGTCAAGATTTCTCTTGAACAAAGCCAGCGAGGTGCTCTGCCTCACATGTACCGGGATTTTGTTCCACAGCATAGGGAGTATAGGTTCATAGGTTCGCTTGGTACAATTTGGTTGACATACAACCCATAACGAGTACCTGACCTCCCACTAGCTTGATCTTAGCAAACAACACAGCCCTCCCAGAACCTTAACTCTAACCCCAAAATTCTCATCCAATCCCTAACCCTAAATGCAAACTTTGATCCCTAACCCTAATCCTAAATTTCCCTCTCACTCCCTTAAGGAAATATTCCCCAGTAATTTCCTAACCCTAAATTCCCTACTCACTCCCTAACCCTAAATTCCCCAAATGAAGCAGTGGTTGAGAACCAGACTTCTAAGAACAGTTAAGTGAGTTTAAGGCCCGTGGGCCCCAAATGTTCTTTCCCTCTTTTTCTTATCCATGTATTCATTCTCCAACAGACTCCATAGGGACGAGCTGTGCCTTGCTTTCTGGCTGTTAGGGAACTGTCAGTCCAAGACCACTTATTTCTTCATAAATAAAATAGTCCTGCAAATAAACAAAAAAACTAAATCTGCTTTAGCAAATAAACTGATCATGCTGGAGACACAGATATGTAATTTAATGACCACCTGTTCTGTGGAAAAAACCTTATCTCCAAATCAATAAGTGTGACACACTGTCTTCCTTTAAGAAGATTTTAGAACATTGGATGAATATTCATAAATTTACCCCAGGTATGACTGCTCATTTGCCCTTGCAAATGTGGTAAGGTCTAAGGCTATGGGTTGGCAAGGAGTTAAGTGTCACATGGCCAAGTTGCCTTGCACATATTCTGATTCTATGATTCAATGAATTCTAAATTCCCCAATCACTCTCTAAGCCTAAATTCACTTGCAAACAATAAATTCCTCTTTTGCTCTCTGATTAGTCCCTAACCTTAAATTTCCTAATCACTCCATAATCCTAATACCCAATATCACTCCCTAACCCTAATCACAAACCCTGCTCCCTAACCACATCCATAAATCCTGCAGACTCACCCCCTCCACCCCTAAACTTCTAAAATCCTATTTCTTTCCACTCCCTCCTCAGGACTCTTGCACGTGCTTTACTCAAATTCAGCTGTTAGTTCGAGCTGCAGTTCCACTCTTTCAGTATAACTGCACCTCACCACATACTTTATATATGCAGTCTTACAACTGACATTTAGGAGCCTCCTACATATATTGAAACTTATATAAGTAATATATTCATTACAAGAGACACACCTGGATGAAAGTGAGCATAAATTACAACTTGAAGAAGACTGGATGAAAGTAATAGTGTTACACCATCATGGACTCAGGTTTAGGGAAATAGTCCCCCCTAACAAGAAATTGTCTCTTTATTAACTTTATTTATTGGTTTTTAAGCCCAAACTTTGACAGGGTTTCTGTCTTTACACACAGTGCAGACTGGATAAGTTGTTGACCGCAACTGAGCTCAAAATATAAGTATCTTGATTTTTTTTTGATTATTTTTACAGATTACTGTTTTTAAAATTTAATATATATAAAGCACTTTGTCTATTCAGTATCTTCACAAATCCTTATCTGTTTAAAAACTTTCATTTGTCTCTCTAGTGCTTGCTGTCTGTAGGCTATTTTGGATACTTGGTGGCTTTGCAGTTGCCTGCCCCTACTGTGACACACCTCCCAGTCTAGCGTCATTAGCTCATTCTGCCTAATACAGAGAGAACATTTGATAAGGCCTTCTGTTCCTCCTTTTTCCCTTTCAAAAAGTAAAACAAAACTTTTTTTTTTTTTTTCTCTTTCGTCTGAACCTTCTTGTGTTCTGACTGTCCTTCTCAAACATTTTGGAAATATACAGTATATTTCAGAGCATTTGTTATAACTGTATTTGCTATAACTGATTTAAGTATTTTTTTCTGACTTTTTGATTATTTACTGCTTAGCGACTGCATTTTCACCTATTTATACAGCTCTGCATTCTATTTAAACTGTTTTTGTGTTGATTAACTGTTTTGCACTTTTAAAAAGTTATTTGTTGCTTAATTTTAGCTGTAGGCTAACAAACTCAAGTGCGCTAGCCGTTTAAAAGCATTTATAGCATTTACTGTCTGTTTTTCCTCTGTTTTCTGCAAAAAAGACAAAAACAAAAAAAAAAAATCTTGTTTTCCCGCCTTACTGAACTAGAATAGTCCAGTCTTCAGAGTTTGCTGATCTCTGGGCTTTGTCTTGGTTCCTGTGCTATTCCATATCCTTATTTGGATAAAAGGAAGCTTCTTTGTTCACCAGTGGGAGTGGGGAGCACTGAGCAGTCTATTTGTTCCTAGAGGAGTGGTACCAGCCAGAAACTTGTAGTCTATTGGCCATTTTGGGTAAATTCCTAGCTCTTTTCAACCCCCTGCTATAAAGCCCACTTTAGCGCACTTTTTCGCTTGTATTCAACTTAGCACAGCTCCTCGTGGTGTCCTGCAGAGTTCTACAAGCAGCAGAGAGCAAAAGAGTGACTTTTTCCTGATTTAAGTATTTTTTTCTGGCTTTTTGATTATTTACTGCTTAGCGACTGCATTTTCACCTGTTTATACAGCTCTGCATTCTATTTAAACTGTTTTTGTGTTGATTAACTGTTTTGCACTTTTAAAAAGTTATTTGTTGCTTAATTTTACCTGTAGGCTAACACACTCAAGTGTGCTAGCCGTTTAAAAGCATTTATAGCATTTACTGTCTGTTTTTCCTCTGTTTTCTGCAAAAAAAAAAAAAACAAAAAATCTTGTTTTCCCGCCTTACTGAACTAGAATAGTCCAGTCTTCAGAGTTTGCTGATCTCTGGGCTTTGTCTTGGTTCCTGTGCTATTCCATATCCTTATTTGGATAAAAGGAAGCATCTTTGTTCACCAGTGGGAGTGGGGAGCACTGAGCAGCCTATTTGTCCCTATAGGAGTGGTTCCAGCCAGAAACTTGTAGTCTATTGGCCATTTTGGGTCAATTCCTAGCTCTTTTCAGCCCCCTGTAATAAAGCCCACTTTAGCGCGCTTTTTTGCTTGTATTCAACTCAGCACCGCTCCTCGTGGTGTCCTGCAGAGTTCTACAAGCAGCAGAGAGCAAAAGAGTGACTTTTTCCTGATTTAAGTATTTTTTCTGGCTTTTTGATTATTTACTGCTTAGCGACTGCATTTTCGCCTGTTTATACAGCTCTGCATTCTATTTAAACTGTTTTTGTGTTGATTAACTGTTTTGCACTTTTAAAAAGTTATTTGTTGCTTAATTTTACCTGTAGGCTAACACACTCAAGTGCGCTAGCCGTTTAAAAGCATTTATAGCATTTACTGTCTGTTTTTCCTGTTTTCTGCAAAAAAATATCTTGTTTTCCCGCCTTACTGAACTAGAATAGTCCAGTCTTCAGAGTTTGCTGATCTCTGGGCTTTGGCTTGGTTCCTGTGCTATTCCATATCCTTATTTGGATAAAGGGAAGTTTCTTTGTTCACCAGTGGGAGTGGGGAGCACTGAGCAGCCTATTTGTCCCTAGAGCAGTGGTTCCAGCCAGAAACTTGTAGTCTATTGGCCATTTTGGGTCAATTCCTAGCTCTTTTCAACCCCCTGCTATAAAGCCCGCTTTAGCGTGTTTTTGCGTGATTTAGCACGGAGTTGCCCATAGAGCACCATCAGGCAGCGCCGGTTAAACTATTTCTGGCTCCGTAAAGTCTGCTCTTCAATTTTTCCCTTAGAACTTCTCTACTTGCAATCTAAACAGTCTATTCTCTATCTCAAAAGCTCAGCACTTGCTCCTAAAGCATTTTTATATAGGTAAAGTACTTTTATACTAATCAAAGTACTACATTAGCCTAGAATCCCCTTGAGTACCCATTTCCCTATAGGTCCCTTCTGACTCAGTTACACAGCAAACTTTTTCACTTTTTCTAGCATGTCGAAGGGTCAGTTGCTAGCGTCCTCTCCTGTTCAGCTGGTGAATCTGGGATCTTGAGGCAATGTTACAATTGCCTCATGTACACAGACAACCCACTCCTTCTCCCACAAAACACAAATACATGTGAGAGATGCAACTATATAGCCAAACTGGAGGCTGAGCTCTCTCAACTCAGGACTGGCAAGACCAGACAGGAGGAGAAGGAAACCACGCACACCACAAACCCAGTTTCACATAGAACTATCACAACTGCAAAACAAACACATAAACACACAAAGACATACTCGGAGGCACTGATCAAAAATCTACCAAAACTACAGAGGCCTCCAAAGCAGACACCCAAGCAACTGCCACCTCAAGACATAAGACATGCAACACATAGTTCTCAAAGTCAGTGTGCTAAACAGTCACAGTCCTTAAGGCCAAACACAATGCCAGACACACTTGTTATAGGTGACTCCATAGTCAGACACACTGATGTCCCACTCACCAGACTGAACAAGGAAAAGATCACAGTAAGCTGCCTGTTGGGCACTAGAATCCGCCACATAACACAAGCACTCAGGTCACTCCACAGCAAGTACAAGTATGACTCAGTCATTGTCCATGCCGGTGTGAACGACCTGAGACGTACCTCCCTGGACTACATGAAAAGAGACATAGAGGAGCTCTCAGATTATGTAGCCCAGGCCAGTATGACCCTGACCCTGAGCAGTATCCTACCCTCACCAAGAATGATGCCACAATACAGAGCCAAAATGATCAGCTTTAATAATTGGCTTAATTACTGGTGTCATTCTAAGGGGATCCAATGTCTGTCTGCCTGGGATGACATGCTTGACAAGCCACGCTGCTTCGCAAGGGACGGCTTGCACCTGTATTCCCTGGGCTTCCGATATTGGCAAAGGCTCTTGCCACCCCCATAGTGCCTTTTTTAGGCAAGGCTCAAATGATAAACCTACCGCCCTAGAAAACAAAAATGGAAAAAAACTAAGGGTAATACTGCTCAATGCCAGAAGTCTAAACCTCAAGATGCACGCCCTCGAAGCCCTCCTCAGTATGGAGAACATCGATGTCTGTGCTGTGACTGAAACCTGGTTCAAGGCTCCTGAGAGCACCCCAGCACTATCAGGTTATACCTCATATCATGCGTTCCGCCCCGAAAATCCGGACCAAACCACAAAAGGAGGGGAGTATCCATATTCATAAAGGATACCCACACCTCCAGGTTAGTGGCAATGCACGAAGCATCGGAGACCATCCAGGTGCAATTAACCATAGGTAAAACTGCCCTACAGTTTGTAGCATGCTACAGACCACCTCTCAAACTCAGGAAACCTACACAGCCTTCCTGAAGACACTGGAGAGTATGAATGTCTCTCCAAACACCATCATATTGGGTGACTTCAACTACCCAAACATAGACTGGGAACATTACTCAAGCCCCAACACCCTAGCCCAAAGGTTCCTGGAGTTCATAAACTCAAATGCTATGGAACAACTAGTCACCATTCCCACAAGAGGAGAAAATATACTAGACCTGATCATCACAAACATGGGGACAAAATGCTCCACACCGGAAGTATATCCCTCATTGGTGAGATCAGACCATAAATTAATCTCACTGGAGATTCACATCCCGCCCCCAACCCCAGCAAAAGACCACAGTGAAGAACTTCTCAAAAGCAAACTTCACACTTCTTAAGACTGGAGTGGTATCCTTCAAGGCCCCCGAGCCAGTGGAAACCACAACCCACGCTGCTGAAACCCTTACAAATGCCTTCTACGATCACCTCCAGGAATGTATGGATCAAGCAATCCCTAATAAAATCAAGACCCTTTCCACCAAAGGCAGGCGCCCGGTCTGGTGGACCCCAGCCATAAACAAACTCTACAACAAGAGGAGAAAGCTACTACATGACAGAGCAAAATCCCTAAAAGGGAAGGCATCTCTGATCAATACTAGCCAAAAACTACGATCACTCATAAAATCATCCAAGGCCAACTTTGAGAGAAAAATCGCTAAAGACACAAAAGACAATAATAAGGCCTTCTTTAGCTATGTTAGAAACCTGGGTGGAAACTCCCAGATATGCTCAGAATTAGTCCAAAATGATACAAAAATCACTGAACCCACAGACATTGCCAACATACTGGCAGACAGGTTCAGTGCAAATTTCTCCCCTCCCCCCCAAAAGGAGAAATATCTATCCCACCAGAGTCTAGCCTCCCAAACATCTCAGATGCCCAGGTGAGAGCTGCTCTCTAAAGCAGAATGCACAGCATCAATGGGACCGGACGGTGTCCCCGGCTGTGTGCTACACGAACTCAATGAGGAACTAAACCCACACATAAGGCTGCTGTTTAATCTTAGCCTTACTACAGGATACGCACTCAAAGAATGGCGTGACGGCAACTGTGGTCCCACTCCACAAAGGCGGTGCTTCTACGGACCCCGAAATTACCGCCCATAAGCTTGACGAGCCTTGTCTGCAAAGCTATGGAGAGGATCATAATGGAACTCATAAATAAAGACATTGGTGACCTACAGACACTGGATCCTACCCAATTTGGTTTTGTCAAGGGCAGATCCTGCCTCTTGAACTTGGTCGACTTTTTCGAAACAGTCACTAAGGCCATTGATGAGGGTAAGGCAGTTCACACAGCCTACCTTGACCTAGCAAAAGCGTTCAACACAATACCCCACTCGGGCATCATAGAAAAGCTCACCAGCTTAGATGTAAACCCATATGTCACAAGATGGGTTGCAAACTGGCTCAAGGACAGAACCCACAGGGTTAGAGTTGCTGGTGCCATGTCAGACTCTAAGCCGGTCACAAGCGGTGTCCCACAGGGCTCAGTCCTGGGCCCCCTCTTGTTCAGCATTTATTTTTCTGAAGAGCAGGCAAACATAGGGGGATTGTGGCTGACAAAATTTGCAGATGACTGCAAACTGGGCACCATAATTGACACTCCATCAGACACAGACATCCTCCAGAGAGGTCTCATAGAAATGGATAACTGGTGCCAGAGCCATGGCCTTAAGCTAAATGCCAAAAATGTATAGTCATACCCTTTGGGAAAAACAAGGTAACCCCTAATTACCACATAGGTGGTAATCCATTAAACACGGAAGAAGTTATCAGGGACCTGGGGACCCAAGTTGACAGTAACCTCTCTTTTGACACTCACATTGCCAAAGTGGTTAGGAAGACCTTCTACATTGCCCACCTGATCATGAAGGGATTCACATCCAGATCAGGAGAGGTCATTGTACCCCTGTACTCTTCACTTATCAGACCAATGATTGAGTACAATGCCCCATTTGGAATGTACCTTACCCGACACCTGCAGCAGTTGGAAAGACCCCAAAAGTTCCTCACCAAAAGGATAAAGGGGCTCAAACATATGTCATACGCTGCCCGACTGAAGAAACTCCAGCTCTATTCAGTCACATACCGTCTGCTCAGAGGTGATCTGTGCCTGACATACAAGGCCATGTCCAACCTGGAATTAATGGACATGCTCCACCTCAAAAAATCCAAATCCACCAGAGCCACGAGAGCAAGAGACTTAAACCTCAACACGGATATAAACAGGACTTGCTGGAGGGACAGATTCATCACCCAGAGACTCCCTACACTATGGAACAGAATCCCAGTCCATGTGAGGCAGAGCCCCTCACTGACTCTGTTCAAGAGAAATCTTGACGAGTGGATGGGAGATCGTAGGTTTACCCCGGGAATCATCTCTGTGTCACTGCCGGACAGAGGCACAGCAAACTAATGGGTATAGTATTCTCATCCTAAGGGGTGGTGAAAGCCACACACACTCTGGCTAGGCTTATAAATGCCCTAGGGCAGATAGCCTAGTATGAACCTATGAACCTATAATATGAGAAACATTTATAGATGAGAGCAACTGTTATGATGGGATTAAGGGTGTCCTTGGATGGTCTAAGTATCCTAGTCCTAGTTTGCATTATTTATCAAGACTGTCACAGGGAGAGTTCTGAAAGACAGCAAATCACCTAGTCGCCTCTCAGGAAAGGGTAACTATATTTCAGACTGGAACATAATGATCTGTGTTTGGAGCATGAAAGGTGATACAAGAGTGGTTTCTACTCCCAGATTGGGAAGCTATATGGGAGCTTATACAAGAGTCATTGGTTTGAGTGGTATTTTTATTTTCAGTAGCTGATGGGGCTTTTACTAAAGTCACCAAACGGGAATGGGAATTTGCCAGTGATAAATGGGTTGAAGACCTGGACCACTCTAACCTATGTCAGGGATCCATGCTATTGGTGGGAGGGATGTTTGTGCTCCTATTGGCCAGTGTGTGTCCACCATAAAGACCAGCAGCACCGGGTCATTAAGCTACTGGCCAGCCTCTGTCCAGTTGCCCATCTTAGGTTTTCTGAGATAGCACTGTTGAGGGAAAGTTGGACATAAAACCAATCTACCTGCTAAATGTGAACTAAGGATAACTAAACTTGATAGAAGTGGATGACATGATGGTAAGGAGGATGGTGGACATCATATGTATCCAGAAGACAAGATGGAAGGGCAGTTCAGCAAAGCCACTTGGCTTGGGATCCAGAGTCTACTACACAGGCAGAGGACAAACTAGAAATGTGTGGGAATTGTGGTGAGGGAAAGGGTTCAGAAGACATTGAGGGGATGTCATCAGAATCAGTGATAGACTCGTTGCAATCAGACTCCAATGTAAGGATATGGCAGTATTCATAATCACAGCCTATGTCCCACAGCAGGGGTATGATAATGAGAAAAAGAGGGCATTCAGAGAGGAGCTGCAAGATCTAGCTCAAGCAGGAAAACATGAATTGGTGTTGCCAGTAGGTGACCTGAATGCTCATATTAAAGAGAGGCAGTCACAAGATCGCATACAAATGTGGCCAGCATGCAACTCATTGTGAATCAGCAATTGCAAAGTCATCCTGAGTGCAAACAGAACTAGAACAGACAATAGAAGTATTATTTTATTGTGCTGCCTATGTAACTTTATATGCTCCTTTCATTCCCAATGGATATCCCAGACCACTTCTTGGTGTAAATTAAAAATATGATTGATTTTATTTGAGATGGTGGGAAAACTTGAGTGTCCTGAGAAAAGCTAGTAGATGGGCAAGTACTAGCTAGAGTTGGAGTACTGGATCCATACCTATAGTACACTTCATAACTATACCATGTTCAAATGAAAATTCTCTATTTATTACTCATGAAGTCTTTAGAAGCTAAGTGGAAATATTTGAATGGTTTAAGGGGAGAAACAAAGAAGATTTTGAGAAAGTTTCTTTTTGGTTATATTTGTGGCAGCAGAAGTGAGTTCCTTCATGTGCTGAAACAAGCCCTTCAGACCTTAAAAACAGCTTCTACATGATAAGAGATTGAAAACATTTATTAATGTTTTAGCTATTGAATATAATAATACTGACATCCCGTGATCAAACATCAAAAAGAGTAGGGGAAGTACCCTTTTGCCCTAGCCAGATTTCCCACAGTAGTATAAATATCACCTTGGATATCCCCTGAAAAGAGGCAACTAGACTAGTGGGACTAACCTGGTCGACAAAGGATAAATAAAATAAATAAATAAAAATAAAAGTGATATGTATGCAGGCGTAATAAATGAGATATATAAAAAATAAAAATTGTATAAATATATCAAATAAAAAATGTGTTTCTGATATGAAATGGGCTAGTAATATCATTGTAATAATAGATATCCTTGACTCTGAGGATAGCACATTTGTTTGCATGCTACCTTTATTTGCATTTTCCCTACTGCGGTGGGCATGCTGAGTGTAGGGTAGCTTGCCTCATGCAAAACATAGTGCTTACTGTGCTTTCCTTTTTTTTTTAATTATTTGACATTTTATCATAAATATATCAACTCCAAGATCGCACTACAGTGGAGGTAATACATTCACAAGTAACATTCCGATGTTATGTGTCTTGCTTACCCTGCTATTGAACAGTGGTTCGTAGCAGACGTTCTTCACATTTCACATTTCCCAGTGACATCAGGGTGTGTAACTTTGCATGGGCCAACTATGGGAGTCCTGGGTTTCCGTTTTTGAAATTTTGAGCTTTCGACATTGTTCGCGTTCGAGGTATGGTGTTCGATGTTGTACGACTTTGACCCATCGAAATAACAGTTCATCGAACTGCAATTTCAGGAGTCTGTCTTCTCGAAAGTGCATTTATTCAAAAATACACTTTTGTGAAAATCAGTTCATCAAAGTGAGGTCACTGGTTCCAGGATCCTGTGGTGGTGGTGCAGGTTCGGTGTTTTTATCAGTGGTATATGGGAGGGGAGCTTGTTGTTGGAGATCGTGGTAAAATGAGAATAAGGGAACATTCCCTTTTCCCCACTGTAGTGCGATCTCGGAGTTAGTATACATATAAGTAGCAGAGGTGTGAGTGGCACAACCCCCCACATGGGGGTGCAGGGGGCTTGCCCCCCTGCATACATGTGGATAGTGTGTTTTTTTTTTTTTTTTGATTTGGTGATTGAATTTTTGAGAAAGTGCATTTTCGAGTAAATTGCAGTTCGAGGAACTGTAATTTTGATGAGTCAAAGTAGACCTATATATATATATATTTATATAGATATATATATATATATATATATATATATATATATATATATATATATATATATATATATATATATATATATATATATATATATATATATATATATATATATATACATATATATATATATATATATATATATATATATACACATATGTATGTACGTATATATACACATATACAGAGGCTGCTTTTAACCTTGTAAATGAAATAGTCATTCATAGCATACTTCTCAGATGTCTAGATTTTCATAAATTGTCCAGATTGTTACCTCATATTTTCGGTCTGTTACTCATAAAGTTTGTGTTTTTGCTGGCAAATAACTAGGATGATCTAAGGATTGAAGGCACCAAATAATGACATATGTCTGAGTTTCAGACTTCAAATCCCTCAGAAAAATGTATATTAACAAAAACCCTGTTACTTTAGCAACTTTCTAAATTTATAAGAGCAATATTTAAAATCTGTCCCTATTTTTGGGCCTTTGTCCCCCCCCCCGCCCCCATTTCATAGGTTTATAGGTGTGTACTAGGCTTATGGCCCTGGAGCCTTTACAAGCCTAGCCCATAGGATTACCCTGGCATCATGCCACCCAACCTTAGTTCCTAGTGCCTTTGTCGAGTAGAGCCACTGGAGTGATCCACGGCATGAATTTTCTATTTCCCATCCACTCATCAAGATTTCTCCTGAAGAGGGCCAGTGAGGTGCTCTGCTTGACATGTATGGGAAGTCTATTCCATAGCATGGGCAGTCTCTGGGTTATGAAACTGTTCCTCCAGCATGTTCTGTTGATCGTGGTAATGAGGTTGAGGTCTCTGGAGCGTGTGGTGCGGAGCGATTGAGATTTCTTTAAATGTAGCATTTCTGACAGAACTGGATCAGACATGGCTTTGTAAGTCAAGCAGAGATCGCCTCTAAGTAGGCTTTGTCCAGATTTCTTGCACTAAGAGGTTGAGAGGCATGATTCATAGTCTTTTTTTTGCTGATGACCTACAGCCAGTCAACTGGCATGTAAAAAGCTTTTAGGGGATAAAAGGAAAGAATACCTTGAGAAAATATATGCAGGTGTGGAGAGAACATGTAAACTGCAGACAGACAATGAGCAGGCTGTACTTTGAATATTACTGTAGGGCAGAAACACTGAACTGTTATGGAGCAGTGTACCCTCTGTGCATCTCACTGCCCTAGTAGACCCAATTGGCACATGGCCCAGGGTTTGTCTGAATTCTGTTATCTTATCCAGCCACTATTTCCAATAGATCTGCATTGATTCATTAAAATATATATATAATGTCACAATTATGCTTACTAAAATGGCACTGACGGAACAGTGTCACTCATCACAGAATACGGACCAGGTAGATAACAACAAACTTTGTTAAACTGAAAAGCAAAATCTGAATAAAGAATACTTTAAGAAATGCTTACTAACCAGCAGATTCCAAGCCATTAAGCAACCCAAATGTAAACCACCAAGCCCTCAGTATTAAATTCATAGTTTTCTTTGAAGTAGTTTGGTGTACATTTTTGAAAAATGAGTTGTCAGACACCAGGGCGTCTGATTTTTTTTTTTTATTCTATGACTCATGGAATTTTACTGTAAAATGAGTAGAGTGCTAACTGTAGCAAACGATCCTTACAGGCTGCATGATGAGTCAAAAAGGGCTGGAAAGGGGAAAAACACAGATTGTGGATTCTTTTTAGCAGACATATTTCAACGAATAGAGCATTCACTGGTGAGATGCCACATTTAGTCATTTTTTAAATGTTCCTCAACAGTATGGAGGAGGAATATAACTGTGTGATCCTTCACAAATAGATCAAACCGAGTGGCAAGCTAAATAGGAAAAACAGAATGAAGAGGCACAATAAAGACTTGTAGAGGATTGGAAAGTTTCTAATGCTTTTTGTAGACTGTCAAAGTATAAATGTACTTTTTGCTCATTTGGTACCCACAATGGGAGGAGTCTGCCAGTGATGGATAGTGTTGGATAGAATGCAGTACGGTGCAAGGTTTGGTGATATATATGAGTAGAACAGAAAGGCCTGATGAGTTTTTTTTTCTTATTATAATTTTGTTTCCATTTAAATTGATCTGATACAAAATTTATTCTTAGTGCTGCACTAGCTTAAGATGTGTCTTGTTCCAAGAATCATAGCATTACTTTACTTACTGTAAACACATTTACTATAAACCTCTGTGTTTTTGTTTCCTTTCCTGCCTTCCTTGTTCACTGCACTGTATTAGCCAGAAATGTTTATGTATCTCCAGAAACATAAGAATATAGAGCACTGATTATAGTAATAAGTATACTAAGGAATCTGCAATAGGAATAAACCTGCAAGAGAGTTCAGAGATTCATTCAGCAAATATCAAGCAAGCAAAGCACCACAACGTCATTCACAAGGTATGTGTATTAGCCAGCTAAAGTCACTGACAAAATTACAAAGACATTTGTTTTTATACTCCTTCTAAGTAACATACCACAACACGGTGCAGTTTCAAAGAAAGGGCTCTACAAGAGTCTGAACTACTCCCTTCTTGGAAGTTTAGGGAGTGTCCAACTGTTGTTTTACAAGTCTGCAAAGTCTCATGGTGATTCAGCAGAGTTTGGTTTAACCCAGTTTCAAATTTGAAACAAATTTTAGCAAATCAGTTTATACATTAAGCTTAAGCATGTGTTTATAGAGTAACCTTTAAATGCTTATTACAAAGAATGTAATCTAAATATTCTCTGCACACCAGTGTTGATTCCTGTTACACTAAAATACCAACAAGAGATAGCTTGACAGATGCATAACCCAGCATATTCTCGGTTTCTGGAGTAAGCTGTGTTTACTTATCAAGCAGACTACTTCCCCAGCAATTTCTAAAAGCACTCTGTATGTCTGGATGGGTGGGGGGGGGTCATAAATTTTCATAGGGGATTTGTGGATAAAGTCTGCTTAATTTCGGACAGTCAATCTCCCACCAGCTGGGCTTCTACCTGTAAGCTCAATAAGAATAATTGTGTGGAACAGTTTTTTAATATTGCATTATTGCTATTATGTTGTTGTTGTCTTTCGACTTTTCCATGTTAGGGGTCGCCACAGCGGAACTCCAGTCTGCTAATGATTGGCAGTAGATTTTCACGGTGCCGAGTTGCCAGCTCAAAGCCCAACCTTCAACGAAGGCATGCCCATTCACGCATGTCTTTTGGAACGCCACTCGACCTGCAAGGAGGACATGCAGACTCCACACAGAAGGCACTCCCCACACACTAGCTGAGAATCAAACGGGAGAACCTCTTGCTGTCAGGCAACAACTCTACTGCTGCACCACCGCAAATTTGCATTATTGCTATTATCTACATGTATTTTATATGGTTCCTTATTAAGTAAGCGAATGCTTAATATAGCGAATGCAAAATCCTGAAAACTTGGAACAGAGATTTTTTTCCCAAGGGAAAAAAAATCACTGGGCCATTTTTGAGACTTTGCCATTTCCTCCACTGTGATGCGATCTCGGAGTTGGTATATTTAAGTAGGGGGGTGTGGGGGACAAAGCGAAGCCCCCCACTTTATTTTGTGTTTGTTTTGTTTTTTTTGAGGACCAGTGATTTTTTTTCCCCTGGAAAAAAATCGCTGTTCCATTTGTTTGGAAATTTGTGTTTTCATTTTTTTGGGTCGATTATACAGTGTTTGGTATTTTAAGCATTCGCTGTTATAATATAGACCCTTTTATATTACTATCAGCATTACCATGAAAAATTTACTGTAACAATGAAGTAATTAAGTTTAACAATGTCTGTCACATTATAGTGACATTATGCTGTGTAGCAATTATGTAGACATTCAAACAATGTACACTTGGGATCATTAACACTTTTATCATTTTAAAGGATGACACAGACTGGGATGAAAATACATTTGATTGTGTAGGTCTATGTCAGAAGCTTGAGTTTTCAGAAACTCAAAATTCATATTGTTGAGATGATATGATCGAGTTTCCAAAAACTTGAACTTCAAAAAACAACAAAAATCTACATATTTTCTACATTTTGCAAAGGGGTAAGCGCCCCCACACCCCCTGCATATTATATATACCAACTCTGAGATCGCACTGCCTCCCTACATTTCAGATACCTTATAATCAGGGAACTTATTCCTGTTCTTTAGCTTAAAATAAAATCTGTAACCATGATTTCTTCACTATAATTTTCCTGTACCTACTCTATGTAATACCTTCCTAAATACTTTGACACCATGAAACCAAAGAATTTATGTTGTTCTCTGACACAAAATGATACTTCAATTGTGTTTCTCTTTACTTTGATTGTAACTGTGAACACACTGTGTAACACAAACATATTTAATTGTATTTCTTTACCTCATTTAATTTTGATTTTAGCTGTAAATAACACTATGTAAAGTGGAGCTTTTCTCCCCGGGCTTCCACTGAAAATGGGCTCCCTGAGCCCAGTGGACCTCCCCAGTCATCAAACTGAAATAAATAAATAAATAATAATAAAAAAATACACACATATATATATATATATATATATATATATATATATATATATATATGGGTCCCCTTCAGTAGATCAAATATATAACAAGTTCGAACCTCATATGGCCAAAACCATATGGGCGAACTTGTAAATGTTCGATCGGACTGAATGGAGATCTCCGTACAGTGTGGAATGGGAAGATTTCCCTTTTCCGCAATGTAGTGTAATCTCAGAGTTGGTATATTTAAGTAAGAGGGTGTGGGTGGTGAAGCCTCCCACATGGGGGTGTGCAGGGGGGCATAGCTACAGATGTTAAATTTTGTTTTTGTTGTTTTTTTTCTTTTTTTACTTCAGTGTTCGAACTATTACAAGTTCGAACATATGGTCTTGGCCATATGTGGTTCGAACTTGTAATATGTTCGATCTACTGAAGTAGATCCATATATATATATATATATATATATATATATATATATATATATATATATATATATATATATGTGTGTGTGTGTGTATATATATATATATATATATATATATATATATATATATATATATATATATATATATAAATATATATAGATAGACAGATAGATAGACAGATAGACACATAGCTTTATATATATATATATATATATATATATATATATATATATATATATGAATATACTCTAATTTAGTAAAAACAGAAGGTCAAAGAAAAATCAGTAAATAGACACCATAAAAAAAAAAACTGCTATATTCCATATCCAAGATCAGACAACTGAAGGGAAAGGGCAAATTCCCATTCTTCTCTGTACCACAACCTCCCACAAAGTAATGTCAGCATTTTCAACTAAATGACTATTCGATCATAAATACTGGCAGAAAAATGCATTCAATATTCCAGACTTTTGATGAATGTAATGGATATTTATATATATATATATATATATATATATATATATATATATATATATATATATATATATCTGCAAATTAGAATGAGCATACATGCTTGTCTATGCAGTTTTTAATGGCTGCCTTTTCTGTGATATCGAGGAGCAGCAGTTGGGCAAGGGAATTTGCTCTTACTCAGCTGTTGTGTGATCTTGGAGTTGGTATATGTACATAACAGACAGTGTTGAGTTGGGGGTTCAGTCATTTTACTGTTTGATGTAAAATGAACGCTTTGTCAGGGTTCACTCCTATGAGTGTTTGTAGTTTGCTGAGATGCATACATACGCACATTCACAGACCAATTTTTTTTTTTTTTTTTACTTTTTAAGTCTTTATGAGTACATTCTAGCCAATAAAGTCAAATCCTAGCTGTAGACATGCATACTTTTGCATTTTTTATGATTTTGTCACTACAGCTCAAGTGGATTGTTTGGCTATAATTAAAAAAAAAAAACACTGTAAGAAACTTCTCTGTGTGAAAGTTTTTCAATTGCTGATTGTTTACTTAATCACTATATTTTAAAAAACATGAAAAAAAAATCAGAAAATAGTAGTAGAAGTAGCGAACTTAAAAACATCGAAAACGATCATAAGGATGGGGGAAGGGATTCGAATTTGTTAAAGTGTATCACAATACACTTTGTTTTACAACTTAATAAACCACTCCCATACCCGCTAACAGGTATATTAATCAGAAAGATTGGGATGAAACTATCATTCTGTTTAGTTTTTGTTTTGTTTGGATCACTTATCTGTCTGTTAATAAAGGATTTTTGACTGGTAGCAGACTTTCTACCCTGCTTTGATTACTTCTGAATGCCTAATAGAGTTAATAATTCTGTATAATATTAATAATATTTCAAAATACATTTTTATTTTTTGATTTAGGACATTTTTAAGTTTGTTACTTATACTACAATTTTCAGATTTTTTCTGCTTTTTAAATTATAGTTATCAACTAGCCATACAGGAATTGAAAAACTTCCACGTAGAGAAGTTTCTTACATTGTTTTGGACCCACTATACCTGTATTTTGAGTTTGAGACTTAAGGGATACCACGGAGATTACTTGTTTCTTGTTTGGCTATAATTTAGAAACGCAATGCTCAGAATCAAGCCTGATGTCCGTAAACATAAGGGTGCTTGCAAAACGTCCCAAACAATATCTAAACCAAAGCATAAAAAGGTCACACAGACAAACCATTTAGTAAAAACTGTAAAAAAAGAGCAGACAAGTTAGGGTGTCCCTTACTACTTACCAATGCGTGCTAATCCAAACAGTAAACCTATTCCTAATCCTGTCCCTGTCACTAACCCAAACTCTAATCCTACACATTGCATTAGTAAAGACTCTTTCCCTAACAGTACCACTGCTAACACAACACTTAACAATGGTTTTGTCACTGGGGTTTAGTTATACAGGACTTTTTTAGTGGGAGACAAGTATTTACTGTTATGTGACTCACTTTTATTAGTCATTCAGTGTTTTGTGATTCTCTTTGTCTGTTCTGACATTTGTGTTTTTCTCTTTTGAGTTTTCAATGATTCATGATAGAATTATATCTATCTATCTATCTATCTATATATATATATATATATGTCTATATATATATATATATATATATATATATATATATATATGTGTGTGTGTGTGTGTGTGTGTGTGTGTGTGTGTGTGTGATTGTACTTCATATTTTTGCCCTGCCCCTTGTAAAATGTGTGATTGTCTGTTAAATCACTGCGGATTCTAATCTGTCAATAAGGCCAGATATTAGAGTTTCATACTTCTTATGGTTGAGAAAATGCAAACCCGGTGCTTTATTGTCATCTTAAGTTAATCAGAAAAATATTTAAAAGTTATCTCTGATTCTGTGCCCCCCCCCATTATTTTTGGTAGTTGTCCCTGATTCATCAGTAAAGATGTTTAGCTGTATGATACCCAGACAAATAAGCACTACAATTAAGTCATTGTGTGGATGAAAGAAATATGTTTTTGTTGTTGTTGTTGTCATTGTTGTTTTGTTATTGTTATTATTAGTAGCAGTAGCAGTAGTATCCTGGCAGGTAACCAGATGAAGCAGTGAACTGAGAACTGCAGCCAATAAAGGGGGTGGGGGTGCAGGCTTGCTGTGGATGAAAGACACATGTTGTTTGCTATGTTTAATATCCAAAGTAATTTCTGAGAAATACATTGGAATGTTTAGCTGACTGCTTGTTTGTATGTGAAACAAAGTTGAAGCTGTGTCTTGATGTATGCATTATGTCTGATTTTTAGTCTTTTTATAATTAATTAAAGACTGTTGTGACTACATAGAGGGCTGGCTATAGATGAAAAGCAACTTGCCTCTTCTTGGTTTCTCATTTTAAAATCGGGCATTTTAGGAGTAGTGTGTATTTACAAGAAAGTTGTAGGGATGTTTAGTCTCTGCTGATTCTGTAAAACAAAATTGAAACTCTTCCTGATTTCACAGACTTTTCAGACTTTGTATCATATTTTGCTCTGTGCCTCATTAACATTATGTTTTTTCTGCAAATCACTAATGATTTAGTCACTAAATGGGGGGGGGGGGTCTGGCAGTGGATGAAAATAACTTATCCTCTTGTCATTAGCTTGGTTTAAAGGGTAGGGGAGGCTGGCTCTAGATGAAAATTAATTTGCTCATTTTCAATTATAGCTTTAAAGGAATAGTGTGCATTTGTATGAAATAAAATGAAATGAATTTAATTATCTGCTGACTATTGTGGCAAAATTGTTCCTGATTTCACAGAAAGTCCATGATTTGCCTCATATATTTGATCCGTGCCTCATACAATCCCTATTTTTCTAGCAAATCATTCAAAATTGCATCTACTAAATGGGGAGTGGGGAGCCTGGCAATGGATGAAAACAACTTAGCCTCCTATCATTTGTTCAGACTAAAGTATGGCTTTACAGGACTTGTGTGTTTTTGTATATAATAACTTTTCATCATTCTGACAGCCTTCCCAGTGTCCCACTTTCCATACTGGATCTGCTGGTCTTCCTCTACCCTTGGACTGACTATTTTTGACCAGGGCCAATGTGGATCTTAACTCATTATAACCGAGTGCACCTACAGATGTTTCTGCATTTATCTCCTACTGGCCTTTAGGCATCAGATATTGCTTGTTCATATTTGCATTAATAATTCCAAAACCATGCTACATACAAGGTATCAGAATATTTTATCTTAAAGCATACATAATGGCACACACAATTGTATTGATATTTGACCTCTGTCAATGAGTATTTGTTAGAACTGTAAGGTGATAACTTCATTTTTTAATGGCTCAAGCCACGCCCACTGGGAGTTAAAGGTACACAATCAAAAGAGCTGCACTGGGGGAATGAGTTAAGGGTATCTTGGGGGAACAGTGCTGTCCTACATCTACCAGGGAGGTTTCTCTTTAAGGCCTGCCCATTAGTTTCCCCTCCATCCTCCTGATTATTTGGTTTGTATCATGGACAGGAGTGCACTGGGCATGTGTGACAATTTTCCCTGCCTCTGCAGAGGCTCAGACACTCTCCACCCTTTCCCCTCATAGACTACACCCTTCCCTGTACAACCTCCAGCCTCCACCAGGGATGACAAAAGGAACACCCATTGTATCCACTTTCCACCCCAATCCCCCCCCACTGCTCCATCAGATTACTGAGCTTCTAATTGAACCAGAGATATCAAGGGCCATGGTCAGAGTTTATCCCTCTACACCAACAGAGTGCTATTTTCTATGTTAAACAAAATTGAAACTGTCCTGATTAACAGAATACCCCAAATTGTTCATATTTTTGGTCTGTCCCTAAAAAATGTGATTTTCTGGCAAATCATTGTTAACTGCAGTCACTAAATGATGACTGACATTTTACTTTTAAGACTATATTCTTCAGAAAATGTATGCCAATAAAAATTTATTGTCATAGCAACTTTGAAAGTATGTAAAAACATTATTTAAAATTTGTCCATTATTTTGGGCCTTTGCCCCTCGTTATTTTTTGGTTTTGTCTGTGCTTCTTTTGCTGTGAGAATGAGAGGTAGTATTTTAGTCACGTGAGATGTACATGACAATGAGGCTATAACTTCTTGGGAGGGTGGCTGTTTGCTGATAAAAATAACTTACCCCCTAAAATAGCCATCTGACTTTGTAAGATTAATGTGCATTTGTGTGAAATATTTTATTTTATTTTTATTTTATCTGCCATTTGTTAAAAGGGTTAGTCCGTCTGAGCCGATGGCCCGTTTTCAGTGGAGACCCGAGGAGAAAAGCTCCAGAAATACAAAGTTTATAATACATTTTATATATATATATATATATATATATATATATATATATATATATATATATATATGAATTTAACATTGTACAATAAGAAGGATAAAAAAAGGAAAAACAATAAATGTGATTAAATAATATTAGCAGATTATAATACAGTAAAGTGTTTAAATGAAACCAGACATGTGCAAAATACAGTCTGACAGCTAAGTTCAAGTATTATGTTCAGACAAGAAATGTAGTATAGATGGAATGTTGCTTTAACAGCTTGGTTCAACATTTTTGCGCTAAAATTCTCGGTTGACTGTTAATTATACATTGGCATATTTCATCATTCTGACAGCCTTTCCCAGTGTCCCACTTTCCATACTCTGCCTGCTGGTCTTCCTCTACCCTTGGACTGACACATATTTTTGACTAGGACCAATGTGGATCTTAACTCATTACAACCGAGTGCTCCTACAGATGTTTCTGCTGTTATCTCCTACTGGGCCTCTAGGCTTCAAATATTGCTTATTCATATTTATGTTTATTTTATAACCTAGAATAACCTAGAATACTCATGGATACTGTTTAATTGAAACAACTATGAAATTGCATAGTTTTCAGCAGTCCCTGATTTAGCAGAATATCTCTGATTTTGGTCATATTTTTAGTCTGTTCTTCACAGAATTTGTGGTTTCTGGAAAATCACTGAGGACTGCAGTCACTAAAACATGGCAGACATTAGAGTTTCATACTTCATATCCCTCAGAAAATGGTTGCTAATATAAAAAGTTATTATAGCGACATTTTAAGTATATAAGAGAAATATGTCTCTTCTGTGCCTTTGTCTCTGATTCTTGTGCTAAGAGGTTGAGATGTATTTCTTATCACAATCAGATGTGCACTCAATAAAGTGACTATAACTGCTAGGGTGGGGTTTGTCTGTGCAGAAAGAGATTTACACACTTGTCTGCTCAGTTTAAATAATTTGGATTTGCAGAAATAGTGTGCATTCCATGAAATAAGTTGAAATACTTGAGCTACCGTCTGTATGAAACAAAGTTGATATACATTGTCTCCATCTGGACACTCACATTTAGCAATATTCTTCGGCAAAGGTGGAACAGACATGGGTGCAACTTCCAAAATCCCTCTTTTAGCTCTTATGACTTCCATCATCATGTCGTAGATGTAGTCAAACTTTCTCTTCTCAAATATTGGTTTCGTGACCCACTCCTGCTTTGACTTTGGGTACACCACTTTGTATTGAAGCTCGCCTTTACATCCCGAGTTGCTGCTAGGGAATCGGACCACTGCTTGTTCATGCCTGATGTTTTCGTTATGGTCAAGGATGGCAAGAATGATTCGTGTCTTCATTCCAGCAAAGCTGAAGTGCTCAAACTTGGAGGAGTATCTGCATAACAATGCATGGAACATGTCCAGGTTTCCAGTGTGACAAAACTTTGTGATGTGCTTCAAGTCTTTAAGAAATATTGCATTTGTTACAATCCTCTTCAATGCAGTGTGACATGCACTGTCTTCTTTGAGCCACTTCTTTTTATCTCTCTCTTTGACTGTCATCTCATGACCACAACAGGAAACCTTCTTTGCACCACTCCAGCTGTGTTGGTCTGTTACATGGTTGAGCAAAGACAGCCATTTCTCCTCCATTACAACTTCATCCCCCTCATACGCTTCGGCACACCACCAGAGATGATTGGAAATACTGTGGCACCATTTAAGTAATTCCCATTTTACTTGCCTTATTCCAGCTTCATTTATTTTCTTACTCAATTTTTTTGCTCAGACACAGCTCCACGTGGTCCTGTTGAGTCTTCCTGGCTACAGAGAACTGAATAAAAGCGACTGCTTTCCTGATTAAGTATCCTGCTGTTTTTTTATATTTGTTTTACCTTCTACTGCTTACCTAGAGCAAGCTTTAACTGTTTTCATAGTTATTTACTGCATTTTTTATTATCTGCACTTAAAAGTACATTTTAGTTGAAATGAGTCTAATTCAAGTCGAAAAGTGTTTGTTTGCTGTTTAATTTACTGCCACTAAAGTGTGCTAGCCTGTACTATAAGTCAAACACCTTAACCATTAGGCCACCCTCCCAACCCCTGCACTACTGACTTATTGCCTTTTCTGCATTTCTGTGTGTTTCTATTTAAAAACAAAAACAAAAAATATTCCTTGTTTTCCTGCCTCTCCTAAACTAGTTAGACCAGTTTACAGGCCTTGCTGTATCCTGGGCTGTGTTGTAGTTCCTGTGTTGTCCATTGTGTCCTTGAGGGAAGTGACCTCAGCACAAGAAGCTGTAGTAATTGGTCAGTTTGGACCATTTCTAGCTCTTTTGAAGTTCCCTGGTTAAAATCTGCCTCTGGCATTTTTTGAAGCCATATTGCTCAGACACAGCTCCACGTGGTCCTGTTGAGTCTTCCTGGCTACAGAGAACTGAAAAAAAGCAACTGCTTTCCTGATTAAGTATCCTGCTGCTTTTTATATTTGTTTTACCTTCTACTGCTTACCTAGAGCAAGCTTTAACTGTTTTCATAGTTATTTACTGCATTTTTTATTACCTGCACTTAAAAGTACATTTTAGTCGAAATTAGTCTAATTCAAGTCGAAAAGTGTTTGTTTGCTGTTTAATTTAATTGTTTGGCTGCCCACTAAAGTGTGCTAGCCTGTACTACTGACTTATTGCCTTTTCTGCATTTAGCGTGGAGTTGCCACTAGAGCACCATCGGGCAGCGCCAGTTAAACAAGGTTAAACTATTTCTGGCTCCGTAAAGTCTGCTCTTCATTTTTCCCTTAGAACTGCTCTACTTGTAATCTAAACAGTCTATTCTCTATCTGTAAAGCTCAGCACTTGTTCCTAAAGCATTTTTTTAGTCAGGTAAAGCATTTCTATATTATACAAAGTACTTCAGTAGCTTAAAACCCCCTTGAGTACCCACTTCCCTATAGGTCCTTTCTGACTCAGTTACACAGCAAACTTTTTTCATTTCTTCTAGCATGTCAAAGGGTCAGTTGCTAGTGTCCTCTCCTGCTCAGCTGGTGAATCTGGGAATATTGAGGCAATGTTACAATTGCCTCATGTACACAGACAACCCTCTCCTCCTCCCACAAAACACAAATACATGCGAGAGATGCAACTATATAGCCAAACTGGAGACTGAGCTCTCTCAACTCAGGACTGGCAAAACCAGACAGGAGGAGAAGGTAACCACACACACCATAAACCCAGTCTGACATAGAACTATCACAACTACAAATCAAACACATAAACACACAAAGACATACTCGGAGGCACTGATCAAAAATCTACCAAAACAGCAGAGGCCTCCAAAGCAGACACCCAAACAACTGCCACCTCATGACATAACACAAGCAACACATAGATCACAAAGTCAGTGTGCAAATCAGTCACAGCCCTTAAGTCCAAACACAATGCCAGACACACTTGTCATAGGTGACTCCATAGTCAGACACACTGACGTCCCACTCACCAGACTGAACAAGGAGAGGGTCACAGTAAGCTGCCTGTCGCGCAGTAGAATCCGCCACATAACACAAGCACTCAGGTCACTCCACAGCAAGTACAAGTATGACTCAGTCATTGTCCATGCCGGTGTGAATGACCTGAGACGCACCTCCCTGGACTACATGAAAAGAGACATAAAGGAGCTCTCAGATTATGTAGCCCAGGCTGGTATGACCCTGACCCTGAGCAGTATCCTACCTTCACCAAGAATGATGCCACAATACAGAGACAAAATGATCAGTTTTAATAATTGGCTTAATTTCTGGTGTCATTCTAAGGGGATCCAATGTCTGTCTGCCTGGAATGACATGCTTGACAAGCCACGCTGCTTCAAGGGACGGCTTGCACCTGTCACCCTGGGTTTCCGGATATTGGCAAAGGCTCTTGCCACCCCATAGTGCCTTTTTAGACAAGGCTCAAATTCTAAACCCACCGCCCTAGAAAACAATAATGGAGAAAAACTAAGGGTAATGCTGCTCAATGCCAGAAGTCTAAATCTCAAGATGCATGCCCTCAAAGCCCTCCTCAGTATGGAGAACATCGATGTCTGTGCTGTGACTGAAACCCGGTTCAAGGCTCCTGAGAGCACCCCGCACTATCAGGTTTTACCTCATATCATGCTCCGCCCCAAAACCTGGACCGTACCACAAAAGGAGGGGGTGTATCCATATTCATCAAGGATACCCACACCTCCAGGCTGGTGGCAACTCATGAAGCATCAGAGACCATTCAGGTGCAATTAACCATAGGCAAAACTGCTCTACAGTTTGTAGCATGTTACAGGCCACCCTCTCAAACTCAGGAACCCCACACAGCCTTCCTGAAGACACTGGAGAGTATAAATGTCTCTTCAAACACCATCATATTGGGTGACTTCAACTACCCAAACATAGAATGGGAACATTACTCAAGCCCCAATACCCTAGCCCAAAGGTTCCTGGAGTTCATAAACTCAGATGCTATGGAACAACTTGTCACCATTCCCACAAGAGGTGAAAATATACTAGACCTGATCATCACAAACATGGGGACAAAATGCTCCACACCAGAAGTATATCCCTCATTGGTGAGATCAGACCATAAACTAATCTCACTGGAGATCCACATCCCCCCCACCCCCAACAAAAAAGACCACAGTGAAGGACTTTTCAAAAGCCAACTTCACACTTCTTAAGACTGGTGTGGTATCCTTCAAGGCCCCTGAGCCATTGGAAACCACAACCCACGCTGCTGAATCCCTTACAAATGCTTTCTACGAGCACCTCCAGGATTGAATGCATCAAGCAATCCCAAATAAAATCAAGACCCTTTCCACCAAAAGCAAGCGCCCGATCTGGTGGACCCCAGCTATAAACAAACTTTACAACAAGAGGAGAAAGCTACTACAAGATAGAGCAAAATCCCTAAAAGGGAAGACATCTCTGATCAATACTAGCAAAAAACTACGATCACTCATAAAATCATCCAAGGCCAACTTTTAGAGAAAAATAGCCAAGGACTCAAAAGACAATCATAAGGCCTTCTTTAGCTATGTTAGAAATCTGGGTGGAAACTCCCAGATATGCACAGAATTAGTCCAAAATGATACAAAAATCACTGAACCCACAGACATTGCAAACATACTGGCAGACAGGTTCAGTGAAAATTTCTCCCCTCCCTTCCCCCCAAAAGGAGAAATATCTATCCCAGCAGAGTGTAGCCTCCCAATCATCTCAAATGCCCAGGTGAGAGCTGCTCTCTCTAAAGCTAAAAACACAGCATCAATGGGACCAGATGGTGTCCCCGGCTGTGTGCTACACAAACTCAATGAGGAACTAAACCCACACATAAGGCTGCTGTTTAATCTTAGCCTTACCACAGGATACGCACTCCAAAGAGTGGCGACGGCAACTGTGGTCCCACTCCACAAAGGCGGTGCTTCTACGGACCCTGGTAATTACCGCCCCATAAGCTTAACAAGCCTGGTCTGCAAAGCTATGGAGAGGATCATAATGGAACTCATAAATAAAGACATAGGGGACCTACAGACATTGGATCCTACCCAATTCGGCTTTGTCAAGGGCAGATCATGCCTCTTGAACTTGGTCGACTTTTTTGAAACAGTCACCAAGGCCATTGATGAGGGTAAGGCAGTTCACACAGCCTACCTTGACCTTGCAAAAGCTTTCGACACAATACCCCACTCGGGTATCATAGAAAAGCTCACCAGCTTAAATGTAAACCCATATGTCACAAGATGGGTTGCAAACTGGCTCAAGGACAGAACCCACAGGGTTAGAGTTGCTGGTGCCATGTCAGACTCAAAGCCGGTCACAAGCGTTGTCCCACAGGGCTCAGTCCTGGGCCCCCTCTTGTTCAGCATCTGCTTTTCAGAAGTGCAGGCAAACATAGGAGGATTGTGGCTGACAAAGTTTGCAGATGACTGCAAACTGGGCGCCATAGTTGAAAATCCATCAGACACAGATATCCTTCAGAGAGGTCTCATAGAAACGGATAACTGGTGCCAGAGCCATGGCCTTAAGCTAAACGCCAAAAATGTATAGTCATACCCTTTGGTAAAAACAAGGTAACCCCAAGTTACCACATAGGTGGCAATCCATTAAGCACAGAAGAGGTTATCAGGGATCTGGGGACCCAAGTTGACAGTAACCTTTCTTTTGACACTCACATTGCCAAAGTGGTTAGGAGGACCTTCTACATTGCCCACCTGATTATGAAGGGATTCACATCCAGATCAAGGGAGGTCATTGTTCCCCTGTACTCTTCACTTATCAGACCAATGATTGAGTACAATGCCCCATTCGGAATGTATCTTACCCAGCACCTGCAGCAATTGGAAAGACCCCAAAAGTTCCTCACCAAAAGGATAAAGGGGCTCAAAAATATGCCATATGCTGCCCGACTGAAGAAACTCCAGCTCTATTCAGTCGCATACCGTCTGCTCAGAGGTGACCTGTGCCTGACATACAAGGCCATGTCCAACCCAGAATTAATGGACATGCTCCACCTCAAAAAATCCAAATCCACCAGAGCCACAAGAGCAAGAGACTTAAACCTCAACATGGATATAAATAGGACATGCTGGAGAGACAGATTCATCACCCAGAGACTCCCTATGCTGTGGAACAGAATCCTGGTCCATGTGAGACAGAGCACCTCACTGGCTCTGTTCAAGAGGAATCTTGACCAGTGGATGGGAGATCGTAGGTTTACCTTGGGGATCATCTCTGTATCACTGCTGGACAGAGGCACGGCAAACTAATGGGTATAGTATTCTTCAACCTAAGGGGTGGTGAAAGCCACACAACTCTGGCTAGGCTTATAAATGCCCTAGGGCAGATAGCCTAGTATGAACCTATGAACATATGTGCTACACATTTAACTGGTGTTCAACCTCTGGAAATTCCTTTCACATCAAGAATCTGATCCCAGGATGTCTGTCTGTTGCCCCAAGTCTTACATTAATATTCTTAGACAGCAAGTTACTCATGCATTGCTTGAAAGGCTTCCTCTCCAGAGATACTGAAGCAACCCCCTTTGAAGCCTGCTCGAGGTCAAAATCAATGATGAATCCTGAATCCCGGTCCATCATGCTGTAGAAGCAGTACTTGGCTGAATATCCAGGACTATCACAACGGCCATTTCCAGCTAACCGTATTTCCTTCCCCATTGCATCTGCCAGTAGGCAACTCTGATGCTGCATCCAACACTGGGAACAAATACTGCCTTTGAATGGGATAAAAGGTAGTTTCACTGATGAACTCCCGTCCTAGATATGCACAAAACCCCGCAATATGGGCATACATACTTCTACTGTAAAGTACTGATGAAGCAAGAAGTAGATTGCCAGCAGGTATTCTACCGATTACCAGCTGACTTTCCCACTCCAGAACTTCATGCCCACTTATGCAAGTAACCTTCATGGACACATATGAACCAAGCCTCAATTTCTTCTCTACTTCAACAGCTAGAGTTTGGCAAAGAGGACACATAAATTTCAACAGAAGCGATCAAATACAATAAACTTCGTCTCACTTACCATCCTTTCATCTTCGTCCTTTTCTTCTTTGTCTTTCATATCAGATGTTTAATATACTTATGTTTGATACTGTTTGAAGGGTAGCTCCAGTTTGGATCCTTATCCATGTCAACAGTTGCCCACTGTGAAAAGGACGAGTCACTTTGTGTACTTGTCCGTAGAACTTGTGGTGGAGATTTGACTGGTGTGCTGCAAGCCTTCATCTGAAGACACATATATGCACTTGAGCTACATGTTACATCCTCCCTGCTACAACAATCCTTTTGTCAAAGAGGTGTATTCACACCCATCCTCTCTATGCCCACATCACTACAACTATTATCAGCTGTCAGTGCAGGCTCACCTGTTTCCGTCTGAACAACTGTGGACTTCTTACAGTAAGTGCGGTCCATCAATGGAGAGACTACCACCTCTGGAAACTGTACAGTTGCATCTGTCATCTTCCAGTGTCTTATATCAAGGTCCATTAGATTTGCTTGAACTCCTATACCGCAGCTTTCCCTCCGGAACATTGTTTGGCATCCAACTGATTTCTGATCACGATTATGAATTTCCAATGTGTACACATCCATGTGTTCAACTACCTCTTCATATAAATCCGCCAAAAACATTACTAAACACCAAATCTGTGGTGGACAATACCGCATGTAGGACTGCTCCTTTGATCATGCTCCTCAGTTTGCACCATCTTGCTTCAGACATGCAAACTTCTATACATAGTCATTACACATACCCATGGTTAATGTTTGCAAAAATACTACTCCATTAGAAGTACTATTAACTCTGTGTGCCTTCATTGCTCTTATTTGGCCCAATGATGTATTAAATATCCACATTGGTGAATGGCATACTATTGTTAAGCAGTGTCACACCCTCTAACACTGTCTCATTAGTACGTATGGCTTTGACTACCATGAAAACCACAAAAAGTACAAAAACTAAGCACATTAACTCCACAATTATATGGCATAGCCACAGCTGCTGGTACATCACTGCTGTCCACATGAAAGCAGCACTACAATATACTTTAATACTGCACATTTAATTTTAAAATGTTCACATTTCTAAAAGATTCAGATCCTGACCATAAAACCATACAATTGCTTTACTCAGTAGTCCATATTACACAAGTGCTGATCACATCAGTCACCCTGCTAGACAGGGGTCCAGGGAAGTAAATACAGTGGGAAGAAATAGCCAGGGAATTGTTATGGCTAGGCTTGTATAGGTCCTAGGGCCGATAGCCTAGTACCAACCTATGAACCTATGAACCTATAAATACTTAATAATTTATACCACAGTCAGACATCTAGGGTGTACACAGTGAAAAGTGGGGCTATAATTACTGGGGATGATGGCTACCCATGAATAAGAATGTCTGACTTTGGCTGTCATGATCAAGGTAAACAGTCATTAGTCTAGTTTTGTATGACCGTGGTATTTGTGTAAAGCAAGATGTAATATTTTGCTGTAAGCATTTTTAATCATAATCAAATATTTGAGTTGTACATTTTGAATTGGCTGTAACTGATTAATATAGACACTGGTGGATTATAATGACAATAGTTCAAATAGTAATTAATCAGGAAGGCGAAACCAAAAGATCACAGCCATTTATGTATGTTCCATGGTTTGAAAACTGCCCAGGGCCTGTTCTACCACTATATAAAGGTAAGCAGATTTTTAAGTAGCAGAGGTCACATGCAACAAAATCTAAGTAAGTATCTAAACTGAATACAGAGGAAGAGCAGTTCATTCACACACAAACACTGGCAGTAACCTACTATACCCACTACAACACAGTTTCCACCCTCACCATGGTACAAATACAGCACTACTATCATTGTTTATACCATCAACCATCATAGAAATGAGACAACCTGGTTTCAACACTTTTCTTAGACATATCCAAAGCATTTTATACTGTCTCACATCAGAAGCATTTACAAAAACTCACACAATTTGGTCTCCGATTTTGAGCTATCTTATCAATAAAACTCAATCTGTAATATGAAATGACTCTTACTCCCCATACCTATCACTAGTGATATGTGTCCCTCAAAGCTCAATACTTGGCCCTCTTCTATTCAATATATTTATCAATGATCTTCCAGCAGCTGACAAATTTTAAAAATTCAGTATGCTGATGATTTCACCCTAATCTGCTCAGCCCATAACTTGCCTGAGTTCCAAACAATAACTCAAGTTCCCTTGTCCTCAGCAGAAATTAGGTTTGTCAATGTAAGTAACAGGTAATGTTCCCAGGTAATGACTTTTATACCTAAGAGCTGTTTTGATAACAAAAATATCTTCACAGTTGCATCTACAAACTAAACACAAATTGAATTGTTTAGTAAAGCAAAACTTTTAGGAGTCTTTAGAAATGAAAACCTGAATTGTGACCTCCGCTATCAAACTGCTATAAAAAAAAACCCACCAAAAACTAGGCCTACTGTATAACGTCAAACGCTTCCTTACTACCAATAGTATAAATCCACTGCCTCTGGTTACTTATTTCCACTCCAGTGTAAACTAACATACAAGGCAGAATAAACTAGACCACTGCTATTACAAAACTACAAAATTTGCTGCCAATTCATCTACCAAAATTCACCACTACACAACCCTGAAACTTCTTAATTAAATGGAGTTATGTAATAACCTCACCTATTCCTGTCTAATAAGTACCAGAGTATACCATGTTTCCCTGAAAAGTGCCCCTCACTAAAAGATTTGCTACAGTGGCATATCCCAAACAGGCAGCTATACTCAGCAGATGATTGCCTTATCTTATCAAGTAAAGCTCAAATTACTGCTGGTGATGCTTTGTACTCCAGCTTCCTATATAAAATCCAGAACTGAATTCCTACTTAAATCAGACAACAAACTGCTACAGATGTGTTTAAATCACAATTAAAACAATAGCTTACTGACTCCTGGCTTTGCTCCTGCTCCATTACTCCTGGTTAGTCCTAATATGACTTTTCCTCATTAATTAATGTCTACTATTAGGTTTATATCGCCATTAAAACTAATATTAACTACTGGTGAGAAATTGCCATTACAGGAAATCACCATGCTCCGACTAATGTTCTTTCTCTCTCTACTTATTAAGTTTCTACTGCTGCTTTCTTTTCTCATCTCTTAACTCCTTTTATCTCTTACTTCCCCTCTGTTTTAGTCAGCTCAACCATCTTAATCCTTTCTTGTTTATATTAAAATGTTCTTTTTTGTTGTTGCGTCTTTCGGCTTTTCCTGGTTAGGGGTCGCCACAGCGGAACTCCGGTCCGCTAATGATTGGCAGTAGATTTGCTTGTGAATATTGTAATTACATATATTTAACTTGCTTAAATTGACCTTACTTCCAATTTACCACTTGAACAATATTTTTCTATTTTATACTTAATTGCCTATTTTTATTATGTCATTGCTGTTCTTCATATTAGTGTTTACTTTATTTTGGCTCTTTTCTCCCTGGGCCTCCATTGAAATGGATTAGTTTAGGCCCATTCAGATTTCCCTTTCAACAAATGTAAATGAATAAATAAATAAATAATGCAATTTGGATCATTTAGTGTTTAAGCTAATTCATGATGACACTTCATGCTTATACTAATGAGGACACTAAATATAATTCAGAGTCAATATGGCTTGTGAATTTCATACTGTGCTTTTTTGCAAAGCTTGCTTTAAATACACAGGTAGTTTAAATCACATTATTAGTTTTACATTTCTGTACTTTGGAGACAGATGGTACAGAACGGGTGTTAGGAATGCTTTGGGTATGTCTGGGTGGCAGGTGGGTGAAGTTATTGCCAAAATCTGTTAGTTAGCAAGTTACCAATTTCTAAGGTTCAGTGTGAGTGGTACCATCGACTATAAGCTCGGCACACAGCTGGGCATTCCCTTTTAGGTTTTGGACATAGCTAAAGAATCCCTTATGATTGTCATTAGCTAGGGATACTTACATAAACAAGTTCATAGAAGCAGGAGCACATGACTACACCAGAATACTTTGGCAGAAACAAACATATATAATTTTTATTTACTATAATGTACTTTCTGTACTTAACTAAAGACTAGGATGTTTGACATTTTGATTTCCCATAATTACAGGTTTAGACTGTCCATACTTAGGGGTTCTGTTAAACTGATTCCCTATTTCTGAGATTCAACACTGAGACAGTATCATACTCTTATTAGGCAATAATTTATAGACTTTTAATGACATGAGCACATTTCAATGGATGCATAACATTTAAGGACTGTTTTGATAACAAAAGTCTCTTCACAGTTTAAAAATGGTTAGGATTTTGATTTAAATTGTTCTAACCACTTAGTAACTAAGTTTCAGAATGAAAGGAATTATACAGACAGATGATATTACATGGTAGAATTTTTGTATGATAACTAGAAATCAGAAAGATTATTGCCCAAACAGGAAATACCATGTGGTTTGCAACAGCTATCATGAAATCAAACAATACAGCAAGCCATTAACCACTAGTCCTTTGCAATTATTTGTTGAATTTTCTTTAACAAAGAATGACCCATTTAGCAACAGATGTTCCCTTTTTCTGAGTATACATAATTCAGAAAGAAGTTGAGTAGCTTGTTTAAGGTAATAAAATATAAAGTGTAACACCAGTGGGATTCAAACTTAGATCTCCAATTTATAGCTGACCAGCTTAAACATTAGTCTGGCAAATGTATTTGCCATTACCCTGGCAAATATATTTCAAAAGAAAAAAATGGAGTTTGCAGAATGACACCACAGAAGTATATGAAAGGTGCTGGTACATCATTATTCAGTGACCTATATTTGACAGTGCAAGGGTGTCACTAAATAACACTGGGTCCACCATAAATGCTGCCTTGATGTGCAATGCTGTCATCGCTTATTTCAGCATATACCAACTATTTGTGTTTCACTCAGCAATAGTGTGCATTTTAAAGGTTGAATGCTAAACTACTGTCAGAATTGCAACCTGCCAGTAGGTGGTTGTAGATACAGGAAGTAGTCTTTCGGCTTTTCCCGGTTAGGGGTCACCACAGTGGAACTCCAGTCCGCTCATGATTGGCAGTAGATTTTATGGTGCCGAGTTGCCAGCCCAATGCCCAACCTTCAACGAAGGCACACCCATTTATGCTTGCACCTAGCTGCATGTCTTTAACGTCACTCAGTCTTCTTCTCTGACACTGTGGTAGTAACAATGGTATCAAAACAGTTTATCTCTATATTGATTAATTTTTCAAAAATGTAACTCAGTGATCATCCCTGACAACCTAACTTATTTCTATGTAGTCTTTGTAGCCAATTATATTTGAATAAAGGAGGTTGGGACCACAACCACCACAACACCTACTTCCTTTTTTTTTTCACTGATAACATTTAGTGAATAAAATATAACATATAAAAAAACAGCAAATAAAAAAAATCTTATAAATATTAGACACAACTAGAAAATTACTCATTGAACAAATATTTTCTAAAAGGCAGTGAATAGCTATATACAATATTTAGAAATTTGCCTGCAGCAGAAAAATATCTTAAACTGTTACATTTATAAAAACCTCAAAGCAGGACAAAAAAACAAACTGAAATATTTAAACAATTGGTAGCAAAACTAATATCAAACTTCTTAGATGCTTTATTCTTGTTTACTCTGATCTCTTTAGCTATTGCTGACTTCAATGGCTGAATAAAATCTGTGAAGAAAAGTTATTTATTTTGCCCCATGTCCTAGTGATAACTTTCATTGGAATTGCTAAGATTAGCCAATATAATGGAAATTAATTACATTTAAAACCTCTAGGTAATGGAGATGGAAATGATTTATGCTTCTCCAATACTTTCTAACACATTTACATTCAAATATAATATGTTGCTAATTAGCTTTGTGCTCAGTATTACATCTCCAACACAGTGATCATTTCCTTTCATCCTGGCCACCCTATCTGGTGTTAAAAAAAGCTCTATGGATACACTTCCAGGTGTAACTCATCCAAATCTGATCCAATAGATTTCAAAATATAATTCTTATCCAAATATGAATACTCAGATTGATAATTCTGAAAAAGGACTTGCCAAAATTTATGATTAATGTTACAATTAATGTTATCTCTATATTCTTCAGCTTTTCAACCATTTTAGTTTGGGTTATTTGGTTTTTGGTTGTGTTGGACCATGGCCGAGTATGCTGTTTTGGATACACAGGAGAATAGTATAGACTCTGAACTTGGTCAGTCTACTGAATGATTTAACTCAAATTGTTGGGTTACTTTCTCAGATAGTGGATTTCAACAGTGCTTCTTCAGGGAACTCCTCTGGAGCATGTTTTTTTTTACAAGATAATCAAGAGGCATTTTGTTCTACAAAAGTAAACAATGTTCCACAGGCAAATGGCCAAAGCAGTTGTAATGCCTCTCACTGATCAGGATTTAGCACTAACAACACTTTTCAAGGTAATTTTTCAAACAATGTACTTAACCCGGGGCTACCTTCACAACATTTGTCATGATTTGAAGAAGTGGTTTAACTAAATGCTATGTCCAACAAAGGTTACTAGCTTGAAAGTCAAGCTTTTGAGGTGTTGTACCATTCAAGTGGAGACACATACCTTCAGGAATGTGTCAGTTTACTGGAAGGTTACAAGGGACATGGATTTATTTAAATTTCTAAAAAATGTCCAGTTTGGTAATGAATTTTATTATGAGCTGGTCAATATGTTCAGTGGTTTTGGTATCCTGTTAATACAAGTCATCATTAACAACAATAAGAAACTTATTGACACCAAGACATTTCTAAGTTAAACAATACCATTTATTCATGACCTTATGTATCAGGTTGACATTTCTAAATATAGTGCACAGTTTGATAAGGTTGCAATTAAGTGTGATGACCTTTTGAGAAGGAAGAAGGGTAAGCTGGACAGGGACTTGCATGGATATAACAACAGTACTGCCTATCCTCTGCGTATGTCTGTATACAAAAGTTTTGCTTTGCCTGTTATTAGCACTCATGTGGGGTCTGATGATACTAATCTCACTGATATATATTTGGGTTTTTCAGAGACAAATGACCCTTTGGATTTTCTAATTCTCAGATGGCCTGCTCATTTAACAAACAATCCCTCATCCCCAGCCTCCATTATTTTTACAGTCCCCCTCAGGGGTAACACTCGTGGGGCAGAGGAAGAGGGATGAATACGAAGGATAAACTAACAAATTACTTAGTTATCAATGTTTCCCATTACAGGACTGCTCACTGCTATGTCACTTTTAGTGTTTACAATTATAGCGAGCTATATATTAATATTAATATTTTAAGGTACTTGTTAATGAACTTTAAACTATTTTTGAGTAAACTTTGTCATGTCTAATAAAAAAATGAATGGCTAAAAACACAAAATTACTTTATTCCATAAAAATGCAACTGGTAAGCGCTTTCATTCCCTTCATGGAACTTCTTCAGACCAAGTTGTATAATGAACAAGCTTATTTAAATACTTAATAGCAATAACATGTGACGCACTTAATGCCTTAACCCTTTCCTTCTAAGAACAACTTTAAAATTTTCCCTATCATTTAAACCAGGGTATACACATGCATTCAGCCTAATTTGCCAGCAATATTCTTTACAATCCAGTTCATCTTCTGCATCAAACCCATTTTCAAAACCATTACCTTTATCAATTATTGCAAATCTGAAGCATACCTTATTTTTTTCTAACAAATGTTTTTGCTTAACATGTTTTGCCAAGGCATTGCTTATATCAGGCTTGTCTACTGCTCTTATATGTTCATTCTCTCGCATGCAGAATTCTCTAATGGTTCTTCCTATATAAAATGCTGGACATAATTCACACAGAGCCATGTATCCATGTGTACCACATATTTGCACCTGCAATTATACAAATTATTCCAACCTAATTTCAAAGCTTCTTGCTGTCACTACAAAATTCTTAACTTCTTTCATATATTGACATAATTTACAACTGTTACATCTTTTCATCCCCACTTCCAAAACATCAGGCATAGTTGAGCATAAATTCCTTTTCTTAAAAAAGTCTTTTAAACTCTTTCCTCTTTAAGAGACAAGGATAGGGTCTCCCCCTATAACATTTTTAATTTCATAAAAATTCATTAGGAATCTCCAGTTATTCTTGATTATTCCTTTGATTTTGCTTTCATCTACTGAATTTTCTAAAATACATGCTAAGGAATAATCTTTTTCACTTTCTTTTGACTTGCTATTTACATTTGCTACCTTATGTTCCCTTATATGTTTTACTTCCATCCAGGAATTATTAATGATGTCCTTGGGGTACCCTCTTTCTTGAAATTTCCTTTTGAGTTCTTCACATTCTTTTTCAAAAAATAGTGCCTCATCTGTTAACCTGCTTATTTTAAGTCAGCACAGGATCAGGGATTCCTGGGATTTTCTCAGGAATATTAGAGACAATTTTTATGATTATCAGTTAATTTTTGCTACAATTGATGTAGTTGACTTTCTTCTATACTTTATGCTATAGAATTAGAATGGTTTCACAAGGCATTTTTAACACATTGTAATTTTTTGGACAACAAAAACATTAAATTGTTAGTTGACTTTATGGAAGTTATTTTACCTCACAATTGTTTTTTTTTATTTTTCAATGGTGAATTTTTCAAACAAGTTCAAGGGGTGGCAATGGGCACATTTTGCACCCATATGTATGCCAATGTAGTGCTTTGGACATGTGAAAAGAACTATTTTTAATTCTGGATTTTCTAAAGCTATTCATCAGTATTTTATGGAAAAACTCACGTGACAAACTGTATGAATTTTTGGGACATAACAAGGTGAGTACTTCTTTTTTGCAATTTATCTACATCATTTTTAGTGAATACTTTCACTAACTACCTGAGTATTGTTTTGGTTAAGAACAGAATGAACTATTGTTTTACAACTAGTATACACTGCAAAAAGACATTATCAAATTCATATTTACACTTTACTGGCAACAATGCTTTCCATTAAAAGAGTGGTATTATTAAAGGGACAAATGTTAAAGGCAGCACATTTGAGCTCTGATTGTGTTAAATTCATGCAGACACTTGATTTTATTGTCCAGATGTTTATTGAGTGGGGTTACCCATCTAAGTTGGTGGTTGATATTAACAACAAGGTTTTGCAGGGTAGAGGAGTTAAATAAAAACCCCTATGGGGGCCTGAAGTAGACACTCCACCTCTATGTGGTAGTAATTCAAGCTTTATTTCAAATATGAATGTGATGGTGTACAAATACAACAATAATTTTAAGGACTTTGAGATGATCATTAAATGTCATTGGCTATGTTAAGGCATTTTCTAGATTTAGGGGATATTGTTCCAATGCCAACCCATTTTTGTTTATAAGAGGAACAGAAATTTCAAAAAGTTATTGGAAAGATCATCAGATAATAATAGTAACAACATTGCTAATTCCACCTCTACTGGTTATGGATGTAAGAAGGTCAAGGATACATACAAATATGGTATGTACAACCAGTACCCTTATATTCTTGAAGGTAGCAAGTTTAAAAGCTAGGGATATGTTATTAAATTCACATGGGCACTACAATTGTAGCAGTAAAGGGATGATTTATTTAGCCTACTTTTTATTTTATATGGCTTTTTGTATTGGAAAAACAGAACATTTGTTTAAGAAAAGATTATATGAATTATAATTGTGATATTATGCATCAAGTGGAGAGTAATGCCTTATATAAGCATACAAGGATGGAAGTGTTTTTTAATTGTTTTTTTTATGTTGGAACAGGTACCATTAAACTTGAGTAGTGGTCAATGGGAAAGTTTGATTGAACACAGTGAGCTTTTTAGGCAGCTAAAGATGGATACCAATGCAACCTTCAGTTTAAATAAATATTTTTATATTTCTAGTGTTTTAAAATTACAAGCTGCTAGAATATAGGAATGAAAAAATGTAGTTGATTGGGGTTTGTTTTTCCTTTCTTTAGTAGTGTTGTTTTGAATGTATTACTGGATTTTAGATGGATTTAATGATATGGTATGTATGGCTAGATGGCTGGTTGGTAGATTACACCTTATTGTAACACCTACCTGGGCATTTAATATGTTCACAGATGCATTAACTTATTCTGATAAAGTTTCTTACTTTTATGAGCTAAAATCACTCAATAAAATACCTTTTAATGGCATTTTGGCTTGGTCCTTGGCATGTTTTGTTATATTTTCTATGTTATAAAATTGTTTAATTTAGCTTAGATAAAATTGTTTTGCATTGTCTTTTTCAAAAATAAATTGACATAAATATTCTAAAAGCAATGGAATTTTTCCAGAAAAAGAAACAGAAGAACTTAAAAATTCTTCTTATGCATGAGGTCTATTCATTGTAGAAATATCCTATCATCTTAAGATAATCTAAGTTCATATATTAATTTATTTGTAACTTTCACATTTTTATCACAAAAACAATTATACCATCTTATGAAATTATTATTCTTCCAATGAGCCACACAATGAAAATTTAATTATAATGTTAAATCTTTAATAATGCAAAAAGAAAAAAATATACCTGACCATTTTTTTGTAATTTGGTATTTTTAAATACAAAGTTCTTGAATGTTTTTAATTTATAATTATCATATTACTACAACTGTGAATATTAAATTGTAGATAACTTATTAAAACACAAATTAAAACATTTTGTATAATTCTCTATTTTTAAATTTCAAATAATGATGCAAGAAATGATTTCCATTTGGCACTATAATTATCCTCTCTCCATAGTACAATTGTTTTAACATGATTGCAAGTAAGTAGGTGGATTAATATTGCATCTCTTCCATTTTCTAATGTGATGATTATGCTAAAGAAAACTTCATATATTTTATTAATTGATCTTTTTAGGTATACTAGCAGTGCTTTGAACTATATAAATACATTTACAAAGAATTTCCATTTTACTTAATTGTAATCTTTCCTCAAAGCTAAAACTTAGTTTGTTCCATTTGGTAAATAAATCTTTAATTTCTATCATAAACAATTCATAATGTGTATCTATGGTATATTGCAATTTCTGTATGATTATTCCTAAGCATCCAAGTTAAAGGAAAACTCCACCTTAGAACTTAAAAACACATTTTTTCATTGTATCATTACTTTATGAGCTATTTTAATACATCAAAATCACTCCAAGTGCTTCTTTTACAATCTTAATGTGTTTCCCTCAAAATGGCAGATGATGGGGCCTGCCTTGGTAATGTAATCTTGTTTTCTTGCTTTCAGGTCTTCTTCCTAGAATACATTTCAAGTCCTCTTTATATGAGCCATGCTAGACATTAGGAATTGGTGTTGTTTTGTCATGCCATTAAAAACAAACAAAAAACAGGTGTTTGTTGTTTTTTTTTTTTTTTTTTTGTATTTTCATTGTTATTTTTTGTTGTGTGTACTAGGTGGTTTGTAGTTTTTATTTCTCATGCCATTATGATAAAATGGCAGGAATGTGAAACACTGTCATCTAAACACACCTTCTTTAACACAGCTACTTCTATATTTCTATGACTGAGCCTCGTTTATGTGTATGTCAAACTTTGTTTTATGCTATAAATAGCTGTTAGCTACTTCCAGCAAAATAAATTAGGTAAATAGCAGGATTTTGTAAAGGGATTCTTTTGTAGTTCTAAAAGAATTGACAGAACTTCGCCCGCACTCTCATGCTGAAGTGTGAAAATTCTCACTGAAGTAAATGATGCTTGCTGTACATTTACTGGTGACAAGGTAGGACTCAAAACTCAATCTGCCTGCTACTTCCCTATGCTTTTAGTGAAAAGTTATTTTCTTTCTCATGAATGATACAGAATTAAAATCTGTCATGTTCACCCCACCTTTTGTTCTATTTCATATTTATGTATACTTTGGTAACCAGGAAAGTGAACTGGTCCCAGGACCCTTTTCAGCCACAACTTTAGCTACATTGGCAAAGATAATAGATAATAAATGCACTTAGCAATACAAAGAAAAAATACTGACATAAAGACATTGACAAAGATTGCATATGCAACACATAGCCAATGTGTGACAGTGAAAAAGTAAAACATTAATAATGCTTAACTGTACTATATTACACACACACATGTACACACACACACACACACACACACACACACACACACACACACACACACACACACACATATATATATATATATATATATATATATATATATATATATATATATATGGATCTATGTTGATCCATCGAAAGTACATTTCATCAAAATGTACAAGATCAAACTCACTATTACAAAAAAAAAGCCAAAAAACTAAAAAATCTGTACCCCCAAACCCCCCTACTTTAATATTCTCACTCTAAGATCACACTACAGTGGGGAAAAGGGAATATTCCCTTATTCTCGCTGTACCGTGATCTAAGCAACAGTTTGCTTAGTTGTACAATCAACAGTACATGTTGATGTACAACTAAATCTACATGCAACCAACTGTTTGTTTAGTTACCTTTCAGCGAAGCTGCATTTTCGACAAAATGCACTTTCGCGAAAGTGAGTTTGATCATGTACGTTTCGATGAAACATACTTTTGATAATAAGACCAGGATATATATATATATATATATATATATATATATATATATATATATATATATATATATATATATATATAAACTCGGTGGCTTTGTAATTGCCTGCCCCTGTTGTAAATTTGATTTTGGACACTCCTCCCAGTCCTATCTCATTTGCTCACTCTCAACTGAGTACAGTGAGATCATTTGGGAAGGACTACCCCCTTGCTTCTTTGATTGTGGACTCTCCCCCAGTCCCATCTCATAAGCTGAATCTGCTGTGTACAGAGAGAGCATTTGGGAGAGCCAGCCTACCTTAGTTTCTTAATCATGAATTATCTTCTGTTTCCTCCCTCTCCACTTAAAAAAATTATACTTTACTCAGCTGCATTTACTGTAATTGTATTCTTCCTACTTTATTACCTTATTTGCTTTGCTGCATGCTCTTAAGTGTTCAAGTGCTTTTATTCTGCTGCATTTATTACTGCTTGTTAGTACCCTGACTACATTTATCTTTTATTCTGAGCATCTTAGTTTTGGTTTCAGCACTTGGGCTTCAGGACAGTTACTTTACATTTTAGAAGATTTTTGTGATCTGCACTCTTGCAGACAAGCCCTTATCAAAACCCTCAGTCCATAAGTCCACCCAAGTATTTAGAACACTATGTCTGGACAATTCCTATCAGTTTCTCCTACCAGCCTGGTTGACATAGGCATACTGGGACAGTGTAGCAACTGCCTCATGTTCACTGACAGGCCTCTTCTCCTAGCACATAATTCTTCTACTTGCAAGAAATGCATCTACATCAGTAACCTATAATCCGTGCTGTCTCATGCCACAGTCAGTACTTCTGACAAAGAGGAGATTGCCAACACAAACATCACACCGCTCACATCACATTGTCAAGCATAATACACACCCACCTATGCAGAGGCCCTCAATAAAAACGTACCTAAACAGCAGAGACCTCCAAAACACACAAACATTCCACACACAACACCAAACACATCGCACACAGCAGACACACCAGTGTCTCACAAACACAATCCATAAGGCATAGAAATAAGCCAACAAATCCCATAAGGCATAACAATAAACCACACATACTAGTCATTGGCAACTCAATTGTGAGACACACTGATGTCCTCCTCATCAGGCTCGACAAGGAGAAGGTCATGGTCAGTTGTCTGTCAGGTGCCAGAATCGCCCACATCACACATGCATGTAAGTTTCTCCACAACAGGTACATGTAGGACTTTGTCATTGTCCATGTTGGTGTGAATGACTTGAGACATACCTCCCTGGACTATATGAGGAGAGACATGATTGAGGTCTCCGAGTATGTGTCCCAAGCAGGTATGACCCTAGCCCTAAGCAGCATCCTACCTTCAGCAAGAATGACATCACAATACCAACAAAAAATAATTGACTTCATCAATTGGCTTAGTTTCTGGTCTCATTCCAAGGGGATCCAGTATCTGTTTACCTGGGATGACATGGTTGACAGGCCTTGATGCTTTGCCAGAGATGGCCTCCACCTGTCACCCCTGGGATTCCAGATCCTGGCCAAGGCTCTTGCCTCCGCCATTGTGCCTTTTTCAAGAAATGTCCCAAAAGGCAAATCTTCCAACATAGAAGATCTGTCAAAAAGCAAATTGAAGGTCACGCTGCTTAACACTAGGAGTCTTAACCTGAAAATGCATTCACTGCAGGCTCTACTTGCACTGGAAGATGCCGATGTCTGTGCTGTCATGGAAACTTTGTTCAAGGCTGTGGAGAGCACCCCTGCCTTACGAGGCTATACCTCATGCCACACATTCTGACCCCAAAATGAGGTCGGGAAGACTAAGGGCGATGGTGTCTCTATCTTCATTTAGGACAGGCACACCTCCAGACTGGTTTGCAAGCATGATGCACTGGAACTACTCCAGGTGCAACTGACAGTTGGCAGACACCCATCCACATTATAGCCAGTGATAGACCCCCCTCCATGATTCAGGACACCCACTCCTCCTACCTGGAACTACTTGACTCCATCTAGGTACTCCCTAACATTTTAATCCTTGGTGACTTCAACTACCCCACCATAGACTGGGTGAACTATTCCTGCACTAATGCGCTGATCCAACGATTTTCATCAGTTCTAATGCACTAGACCAGCTCATCTCATCCCCCACAAGGGGAGATAACATTCTGGACTTGGTTCTCACCAACATGGGCAACTGCTGCACCACCTCCATAGTATGTTCTTCCCTGGTGAGATCAGATCATCGGTCTGTTTCATTTGAAGTTCTATCCCACCCAACTGCCCCCCAGCCGTAACCAGGCTAAAAAACTTCTCAAAGGCTGACTACAACTGCTTAAGGGAGGGGTATCAGTTGCTTTACACCACCACCCTCCTCAGCGGATGGAGACAACTATGCTGAACAATATGCCAATGTAGTATACAAACACCTGTACAACTGCATGGACTAAGTCATACCCAACAGAACTAAAACATGCTCCTCTAGGAAACACAAACTTGTCTGGTGGATATACTTTATCAACAGGCATTACAACAAAAGGAAGTAACTGTTGTCCAATGGTAAAAAGGAACAAATTCCAAATTGGAAAAACTCCCTCCTTAGATTCATCAAGCAAATTAGAGTACTAGTGAAAACCTCCAAAGCCAATTATGAATTGAAACTAGCCTCCAAAACAAAGGAAAACCACAAAGCCTTCTTCAGTTGCGTAGGAAACCTCCATGGCAAAGCCCAGGTTTGTTCCAAATTAGTACTTAACGGTATCAATTACACTGATTCTATTGACTTAGCCAACCTGCTCAACAAACTTCACCCCCCTGTCCCTCCCAAAGGACCATTTGATATCCCCGATACTTGTTCCACACCTTACATCTCCATAGATCAAGTGTTAAAGGCCCTATCCAAGGAAACAAACACAGCTTCCATGGGACCTGATAGTATCCCAGGCTGTATTCTGCACCATCTCCAGCAAGAAGTAGCTTTGCCACTGAGCACCCTATTTAACCATAGCCTAATTGCAGGCTTCATTCTAGCAGAATGGAGAACTGCTACTGTCATCCCTTTGGAAAAAGATGGTGTCTCTACTGACCCAGGAAACTATCACTCCATTAGCTTGACAAGTCTGATCTGTAAAACCATGGAGCATATTATTATGGCTCTCATAAACAAGGACATAGGCAATCTCCAAGCACTTGACCCCACCCTGTTCAGATTCGTCAAGGGCAGATCTTGCCTGTTGAACTGGTTGACTTCTTTGAGACTGTCACCAAGGCCATGGATGAGGGAAAGTCAGTACATACAGCTTACCTTAACTTGGACAAGGCCTTTGACACAATCTTCCACTCAGGCATCTAACACAACTTGGTGTAAATCCCTATCCCATCAGGTGAGTGGCCAAATAACTCACTGATAGAACCCATGAGGTTAAAATAGGCACCTCCACCTCTGACAGCAGACCTGTCACTAGTGGTGTTCCCCAGGGATCTGTCATGGGACCCCTACTGTTTGGCATCTACTTCTCAGAGGTTTGGGCAAAGACAAATGGCCTGTGGCTGACCAAGTTTGCAGATGACTGTAAGTTGGGTGCTGTCATTGACTCCCCAAATGATGTTAACATACTGCAAGTGGGTCTCACAGCAACAAATGACTAATGCCAAAGTCATGGCCCTAAGTTAAATGCAAAAAAATGTATTATCACACCATTCGGCAAAAACATGGCCCCTACTGATTACCACATCAATGGGAACCCCTAAGCACACATCCTGTGGTGAAAGACCTGGGTACTCAGGTTAACAACAATCTCACATTCGACCATCATATAGCGGCAGTCATCAGAAAAGCTACTTACTTGGTTCCTCTCATAAGCAAAGGCATTGCATCCAGAAAAAAGGAGGGTATCACCTCTCTGTACTCCACCCTCATTAGGCCAATAATTGAGTATAACGCTCAATTTGGTATGTACCTCTCCAAACACCTGCACAAACTAGAAAGGCCACAGAAATACCTCACAAAGAGAATCCATGGCTTCCAATACCTGTCCTAAAAGGACAGGCTCAAATCACTATTACTCTGCTTGGTACTATACAAATTGCTCAGAGGTGATCTGTGTCTCACCTACAAAGCAAATTTTGGACCTAGCCCTACTAGAGATGCTCCATAGCATAAGTCTAGCTCCTCACGGAGGTGATCTGTGTCTCACCTACAAAGCAAATTTCGGACCTAGCCCTACTAGAGATGCTCCATAGCATAAGTCTAGCTCCTCACACATTACTAGTTCAGAAGGCCTAAAATCTAATATGCGACATCAACAAAACCTGCTGGAGAGACAGGTTTGTCTCCCAGAGGCTGCCCCATCTCTGGAATAGACTTCCAATACATGTCAAACAGAGTTTCTCGCTGACCGTCTTCAAGCGCAACCTTGATAAGTGGATGGGAAACCGCAAATTTGTCTCAGGGGTTCCACCTGTGTCCCTCATTGACAGGGTCAACAGGTGCTAACTGAGGTTTTTTTTTGGGGGGGGTAAACTCTTGGCTAGGCTTGTAAGGGTCTTAGGGCCAATAGCCTAGTAACATCCTATGATCATATGATCCCTCTGCACAAAGGTAGGCCATCAACAGACCCTGGAAACTACAGACCCATAAGTCTCACAAGTGTCGTATGCAAAGCCATGGAAAGAATTATCATGGAAATGATTAATAATGCAAAATGAAAAAAGACCAACATGAAGGTGAACCAAGTCTGTCAAAAACAGCAAAAAGAAAAAGCAAAATGACAGACTCTGGAAACACTCATATAAAACAGTACTTTAATATTTCACAAGTTAACATTCCACAAAGCTTTCAGGTAAAACGTGCCTTTGTCAGTGTGATATCAAAACAATAACTAACACAATATGACCTCTATTTATATAGTAATTACACAAATCACATAACACAGCCACCAAACATAATTAAAAAACTTCAAATATATAAAAACATATAAAATATGCATTAATATAACTAGAACAGCTTAAAATAAAACTAAAATTATTTTAAACAACTTTGTTTCTTTTTAAGTATAGGTTTTATGCTCACTTTTGCATTAATAACCGGTGATAAATAATGCCATAGGAAACCTGCAGTTGCTGGACCCAACCCAATTTGGTTTCATTAAGGGCAGGCAATTTCTACTCAACCTGATGGACTTCTTTCAGAAGGACACCAAAGCAATGGATGAGGACAAAATGATTGACATTGCCTACCTTTACCTAGCCAAGGCACTTCACACAACACTCCACTCAGGCATTATTGACAAATTCAGGAGGTTAGGTCGTTAGGTATAAACCCTTATGTCACCAGGTGGATAGCCAGCTGGCTCACAGACAGGACCCAGGAAGTTATAACTGGGGAATCCACCTCTACAAACAGGCCAATCACAAATGGAATCCCTCAGGGATCAACCCTGGGACATCTCCTTTTTGGCATATACGTCTCTGAAGTCAAGGTCAATGTCAAGGACCTCTGGCTGACTACATTTGCAAACAACTGCAAATTAGGAGCTGTCATAGAATTCCCCACCAACATAAATGTTCTCCAGGAAGGGGCGATACAGACAAATAACTTGTGTCAGGGCCATGTACAAACACTAAATGCCAAGAAATGCATAATAGTATCATTTGAGAAGTCATTCACCCCAGGTAGCTATCATATTGACAACACAACCCTAAGAGTTGACCCAGAAGTCATGGACGTGGGGACACAAGCATAGTCAGTAATCTAGCCTTTGACCATCACATGTTTACAATAGCAAGGAAATCATTCTATGTTATGCAGCTTGTAAACAAAGGTATGGCATCTATGTCCAAAGAGGTCATTGTTTCACTTTATTCAGCATTCATCAGTCCTATCTTTGAGTACAATGCCCCCTTTGGTAAGTACCTAACAAGGCATATCCAACAATTGGAAAATCCACAGAGGTTCCTCACTTAAAGAATACAGGGCATAAATAGCATGCCTTATGCAGACCATACCAAAGTCTTATCCCTGTATTCTGTCTCTTACAGGCTGTTGAAGGGAGATCTATACCTGGCATACAAGGCATTGTCAGACCTCACCTTGATGGACCTCCTGGATATTCACAAAACAAACAGTAAAAGAATTACTCATTTTAAAGGCATGTGATATAAATAGGACCTACTGGAGAGGCAGGCATGTATCCCAGAGACTACTACTTCTCTGCAACAGGCTCCCCATCCATGTGAAGCAAAGTTCCTCCCTAACCCAATTCGAGTGTCACTTAGACAATTGAATGGGGAACAGGAAATTTGTCCCTTGTTTGGCACCTTGTCTTTAATAGTCATAGACAGCCTGTAACCGGTATCTCTCCCAGGACCCTTCTTGTAAATGTTTAATTTCCCAAGCCCCTCCATAAACTTATTAAGTGTACTAGAAATTGTCAAAGATTTGGGATGCATGTCTAGGCTTATAAAGGCTCATGTGGTCATTAATCTTGTACACCACTATGAACCTATGAACATATTTAAAGTATAGCGTCAAGATGATTGCATTGTTTTCTGCATCTGAATGCTGCATCAGAGAATTGAAAGAATTACTCTTTATCCTGGTGCCTACCCTTTCTCAGAGATATTACTATATAATTTTAATACTTAAGTATGGAATGTGGGGTCACAAGGTAACTTGCACCTCAAATGAACAATTGTTTAGTGAATTTTTTCCTTTTGCTTCTAATGGAAGTGGTTGTGGTAAGTATTATACCTATTTAGGTTTTTTACTTTGACATCATAGGATGTGATCTTCCTGCCTTTATCTCTTCATCACAGATGCATCCGAGTCAATACACTTCACTTACCCAGATAACAAGTAACTAAAATACATTTTAAAGCACCATGTACTACAGCAGCCCACATTAATCTGTAAATCATGACTTGCAGAAGCTGTATGAGGTTACTGCAGGGAGCACAGTACACCGAATGTCAATGAGAAACTCTCCACTACTCAGACTCACATCCGTGCTTTGCATTTTCTGCTTTATGTAGCAGATTGAGAAATGTGTAGTGCACCCATTGAAACTCAAATGTAGCAACACACATGCAGACTAAACAGTATGTAACAAATGACACAGTAGTAAGACTTACACAGCCTGCCCCTACACTACTGCTGCAATTCTACCTATCCTTTTTCATCCATCCATTTCCTAGTAACCTACTTTACCCTTTATTAAACAGTGGCTAAGCTGGCACCCATCCAAACAGCCAAGAGGGCAACGTATGAAAGCCATTGTGGACAGCAGGGAAGTAGCTATTTGGAGCCAAGGGTGAGACCCTCATTTGTCACCCTCTACCTGCTTAAAAGAAGCAAAAAGAAAGAATATATATATATATATATATATATATATATATATATATATATATATATATATATATATATATTTGTGTGTGTGTGTGTGTGTGTGTGTGTGTATTCATCAGAGGTAGGAAAAACACTTTGACAAATTGTTTTCACAAAAACATAAGTGATAAAAGGCTCAAATGCAAATCCAGTCAGGAAATTTTATTGAAAGCTTAACAAATTTTCATAGTTAATCATTTAAATGTTGTGATGTATAACCAAACAAAACATTGCTTTAGCAATTTAAAGAAGCCACACAGTTAGTTGTCCCTTAACATATTAAAAACAAAGCATGACGGAGTAACAACATACTTTTGCTGCATGAAGTTTTAAAACACTATTGGCCATAATCATTTTTCCCAAGCATTGTGTACCATTTAACAGTTGCTATTCAAGACAAAATACAAGACATTGTTCAGGTGAAAATGAAGCTGAGATAGGTACATGTACTGTTCAACAAGTCAGAGGAAAACTACATCTAGGAAGTAACCAATGAAAATAAAAAATATTTGACATACATTAGAACAAAGCAAACATACAACCAAATTATTCTTAAAAAATCCATAAGGAAATATTCATTCATTCATTCATTCAGGTTTGTGAAAGGCAGATCATGCCTTCTGAACCTGATCGACTTCTTTGAGGCAGTCACCAAAGCCGTAGACGAGGGTAAGGTTGTTCACACAGCCTATCTTGACCTTGCCAAGGCTTTTGACATCATCCCCCATTCTGGAATTATAGCTAAACTTACTAAACTAGGTATAAATCCCTACATCACAAAATGGGTTGCCAACTGGCTCACTGACAGAACCCACACTGTAAAAGTTGCAGACTCCAAATCTGACTTCAAACCAGTGACAAGTGGAGTACCACAGGGTTCAATCCTGGGACCTCATCTGTTTGGTATCTACTTCTCTGAAGTACAGGCTAACAGAGAATGACTCTGGCTAATGAAGTTCTCAGATGACTGCAAATTAAGAGCCATAGTGGAGTCCCCAAATGATGTGGACATCCTACAGAAGGGCCTCACTGAGACAGATGCCTGGTGTCAGAGGCATGGCCCCAAGCTCAATGCCAAAAAGTGCATTGTCTTCCCCTTTGGTAAAAACTCTGTACCCATAAATTACCACATAAATGGCCATCTACTTAATGCCAAATGTGCGATAAGAAACTTTGGGACCCAGGTGGACAGTCGTCTCTCCTTTGATAATCACATCAGGAAATCCTTCTATGTGGCACACCTCATCACAAAAGGGTTCTCATCCAGGAAAAAAGAGGCATTGTTCCCCTCTACTCGGCACTCATTAGACCCATTATAGAGCACAATGCCCCTTTTGGAATGTACCTCAGAAGACATCTGCAGCAGCTGGAAAGCCACAGAAGTATCTCACAAAGAGGATTACTGGCTTCAAACAGATGCCTTACACTGACCGTCTCAAAAAACTCCAGCTTTACTCTGTAGCATATTGCCTACTCTGAGGAGATCTCTGCCTAACATATAAAGTTCTATTAAACCCAGAGCTGTTGGACATGCTACACCTAAAGAAATCCCAATCCCTCTGAGCTACATGCTCTAGGGACCTAAACCTTGTCACCACAATAAACAGGACATGCTGAAGGGATAGATTCCTGTCCCAGAGGCTTCCTATACTCTGGAACAAGCTACCCATCTATGTCAAGCAAAGTTCCTCATTAGCACTCTTCAAGAAAAAACTTGATGAGTGGATGGGAAATAGGAAATACACCCCGGGGGTCACTGCTGTGGCTCTGCTTGACAGGGACACAGGAAATTAACTTTCTTGGGTGGTGTAAGCCAGGGAACCTTGTTGGCTAGGCTTACTTAGGCTCTTGGGTTGATAGCCTAGTACCTACCAATGAAACTTTGAACCTATTCATTCATTCAACTAATGTTGTTGTGTCTTTCAGCTTTTCCTGGTTAGGGGTCGCCACAGTGGAACTCCGGTCCGCTAATGATTGGCAGTAGATTTTTACGTGCCGAGTTGCCAGCTCTGATGCACAACCTTCAGCGAAGGTATGCCCATTCATGCATGTCTCCACACACAAGATGCTCTAGCTGTGAATCGAACAGGACGTCTTACTGTGAGGCGACAATGCTACCGCAGCACCACCACCGCAGTTTCATTCATTCAACTAATAATAGATAAAAACAGACTTAATGAAATAAGAACTTATATCTCTTCCTTCCTCTAACGACCCCCATAAAACAGAGTAGCATTCCTTGAAAGTCCAATCAGTACAGATAATCAAGTATTAATAGATAAAAACAGCCTTGATAAATTAACAACTAATCTATCCACCCAATAAACAACCAAGAATCTGTACAGTATAGCAACAACAAGTAGACAACAATAACCAGTATTGGCAGCAATGCCAGGGGGGGTCATCCCACAACATTTAGCCTCTATGCCATTTGTTACAAATCAGACAGTTACCACTTCTCATCACAAATTGGGACAAATCCAAAAATAAATAATCAGAGAGAGACAGTTAAAATATCATAGATTCATAGGTTCATAGATAAGTACTAGGCTACCTGCCCTTGAGGGCTTTTTTAAGCCTACCCAGTTTCCCTTTTTGTGCTCAATAGCCAATCCTATTTGGTTAGAGGATGGCCTTACCCATTCCATGGTCAATAATTATATATTGCCCGACCTATTCAAATGAGGACCTTCGTTCACATTTAATAATACAAGAGCATTAGTCAAATAAAGTTAAATAAAATGATTCATTAAATAAAGTATGGAGAAAGTTATTAATACCATTCCAAAATGGCTTAATTTTAATACAATCAAAGAAAATGTGGTCCCAATCTACATTGTGTACTTGCTCACATCTCCAACATATTCCTTTTGTGGAAGAAGTAATTTTACTGACTCTATCTGCAGTTAAGAATGCTCTGTGCAAGCATTTCCAATTAAAAACTTTCCAGCATTGTGCAAAGGATGTATATTTTATCGATAATAAGATATTTGTTTTAATATCTTCAGTTAACTGTATCGTGTCCTTCAGTTATATATTTTCAATATGATGTTTTGAGTGTTGTTTTATAGTTTATTGACATTCTGTAAAATTTTGAAATACTGTTTCCCATGTCAAAGTCATTATACATGATTTCATATATGTATTTCATAAATTTAGGTATTTCTTTAAATGCAGAATTGTTAATTATTCTACTTAAATCTTGCGAATATGACAGAATACGCTGTAAAGTTAGCCAGTCCTGTTGTGGAATTTTTTATGTTGTTTTTATTACTTGCATATCTAAAACTTTTAGTTCTTTGATACATTAGAGCCAACAAACAAATCCTTTCTGTTCCCAGGAATTAATAATTTCTCTATATATATATTTTATGTGGAAAGTTCTTTGTGACTATAAATGGTGTTAAAAAAATCAAACCAGATTTTTAAATCTATAGTTGCATTAATAATTTTCCTAAATGAGTCAAGGTAACAATTAATCATACAAGTTTTAGTGGGTTTAGTCATGTTATATTGAATACTAATGCATAATATGTGCCATGGCAAATTGTTTTTATCTGTTATTTGAAAAAATTTTTTTTGTAAATCAAATTCATTTATTGATACTACAGTTAGTAATTTTTTTCAAATTTGCAGAGTAGTTTGGACTTATCCAATCTGAGATTGTTATAGATATTGCTGCTTTTATATAAGTTTCTATATCAGGAAAGTTTAATCCTTCCTGTTTCCATGATCTGATATGATATATTAAAGGTATTCTGTTTTTTTTTTTGGGAAACCCAAAAAATTGTATTAAGCATGAATTTATTTCTTTAAGTATATTGCTTTCTGGTAACAGTTGTATTGCCAAGGCTATATATAAAGGCTCTTGGGCAATAAAACCATTTTTATTAACTGTAGTCTATCTTCAAATGTTAATATTATTTTGTTCCATTTTTCCACAGAGATTTTAATTGCATTGATATTACTGTAGTTTTTTGAGACTAGTTCATTATTATCCTTGCATAACTCAATTCCTAGATATTTTAAGGTAGATTCTTGTTTCCTTATGATGTGATCCCCCTTAGTCTGCAGTTCTCTTTTTTATTTCAAAATAAAAATTTTGATTTTGATTTATTGACATGGAGTCCTGAAGTCATGCGAAATTTGTCAATTAATATATCTAATTCTTCTAATGTCTCTTTTCTATTAGATAATGTTAGTAATATGTTATCAGCAAATAACATTACTTTAGAATTGTATTGTTCATAAACATCTATTCCTTTGATTTTTATATTGGTAAGAACTGAATCTGTCAATATTTGAATAGCCAGAGCAAATAGAATCAGTGACATGGCACATCCTTGTTTAGTGCCTTTTGTTATATGTATAGATTCAGAGGTAAAAAGACCTACATTGACATATGCTAAATTATTTGTATAAATATTGTTTAGGAAATGAACAAAGGATGCAGGAAATTTAAACAGCATTAGGAGTTTTAATAAATAGTCCCAATTTAGGGAATCAAAGGCTTTCTCTATATCTAAGCCAATTATGAGTGTTTATGTTCTTTATTAACATAATCTATAAGAGAAATTATCCTTTTAATATTGTCATGTGTCTATGATATATAAATCCATTTTGATCATTATTTATTGTTTTGGATAGTGGTATTTTCATTCTGTTAGTTAATATTGTCATAAATATCTTGTAGTTATTATTTAATAATGATATACATCTGTATGAGGTACAGAGGTTTGGGGAATTTTTTTCCTTTAGGATTGGTGTGATTAAGGAATATCTCCAAGAGGGTAGTATTAAAGCTTGTGACTGAATTTCTAATATAGTTTTATGGAAGGGGATGGTATGTTTGAAGGAAAATGTTTATATATTTCCATAATTATGCCATCTATACCTGGAGCTTTATTATTTTTACCCTCTTTTATTGCATCTGCAATTTCTTTGTAGGATATGGGTGCTTGTAGATGTAGTTTTAATTTTTCTGGTATTTGTTTATATTAGAACATTTTTCATCTAGATTTAATTGATTGATATGTATATTTTCTTTTTGGAAATGTTCCATTTAGTGATTTCTATAGGCATCAAGAATGTCACCTATATCCAAGACATTTTCCCTTTCTTTTCATGGAAGATACTTTTAATGTTATTATCTTTTGATTGCATTTTGATTCTTGTGGATAAATTATGTAGTTATTTAGGAGAAGTGACCAAGGTATTACGTTTTAGTTTTTCTGAAGCTAACCTGGTTTTATGTGTTAGAATTTCATTGTATTTATTGTTTAATACTTCTACTTTCTTTTTCATCTCTAAATGATTTTGATTTTTTTCAGCTTTTACTGACAAAAGTTTGATTTTTTATATCAAGTTAGGTTTACCATATATGTAAGCTTTTAATGAGTCCCATATAATTATTTTATTTATCTCTGTGGTGTAATTAATATCTAAGAACAACTGTAATTCAGATAATAACCAGGGTTTGAACTCTTTAATTCTAGTTATATACGCTGGAATTCTGGAGCTAAAGATTAATGGTTTGTACCCATTTTGAAGTTTTAGTATAAATGAATTGTGTTCTGAAAAGGGGTAGAGTGTGATAGAGTGTGATTGAGAAATTAATGATTTTAGAGTGTAAGTAGTGGGCAGCAAATACTTTTTCTATTCTAATTTGAGTACCAAATCTGTCTTCTTGATGGGAAAACAACAAAGATTTATCTTCTTTAAATTTTAAAGTATCGATAAGATGAAATGATTCTACCCACTTGTTTAAAGCTTTTGATACAGCAGATGTACACAGTGGTCTTTTATTTGTAGTTTCAGAAATATCAAATATATAGTTAAAATCTCCTAATATTAAGTTGCCTTTATAATTTATTGGAAAAAAATCCATGTGTTTTTTAACAGTTCCTGTTCCAATGCCTGGGAACCAGTATAGATTGGCTAGGGTCCATATTCTGTTATTATATTTTAACTATTACTAATGCCATAAGGCCTTCTTTATCTTCATACTTATAAATGATTTTTGGGTTAATCACATTTGTTTTCCATAAAATTGTTACCCCTTTTGTCTTTGTCTTATAAGTGGATTACGCCAATATCATATATTCCTTAGGATTCCATTTGTAATTGTCATTTGTTTTGAAATGAGTTTCTTGAAGGAAGACAATTTGTTCTTTGTTCAATTTTAAATATTTCAGTCAATTTGATCTCTTGCTAGGATTGTTTAAGCCATTGGTATTTAAAGATAATAAAGTTAAATCAATCCTAGGTTATTTAGACTATGTATTTTTTGTTTTATTGTGACTATTAAACTAAGTTCCGCACTAGCCATGGAAAGAAAATCATTCCTAATCTGATGGATACACCTAAGTCCATCAGATTATCACACATACCTTGACAATCCAGAACATCTGAGCTCCACAAAATGAATTATCATATGAAGAATATTTGTAATAAGAATAAGCAATATTTATATTATTTTTAACAGATATAGTACTATTGTAGATTAGACAGAATTCTAATACAATATAAATGTCTACTTATTGTATAAGCAATTAATATTTAGATGAAAGATAGATGACAAGAAATTCAATCATAGTAAGGTAGGATGTATCATATATAAAACCTCAGTAAAAGATTATAGCACACTGTTATTTAACATATTCACCCTTATTGATGAAGTCTTTCAAAACGTATTACTTAATATAAATAAATGGTAATAATATTTATACCTAGTGCTTATAATACAATGTATTTTACTGGATATATCAGAAGTTATATTTCATTGTTTGCCAGCATTTAAGTAATCACTGTGTTTGTTGCTAACTTATTTAAAGTGTCAAGTTTGTTTTATGTGAACATTGATGAAAGTTAGTGTATTTTAATTATCAGTGCATCCCTCTTCCTCCCATTTCTTACATATAAGGATTTCCATATCTGTTATTTCTTATTAGAACATGAGTGAAATTATAGGTTAAAAACAACAAATTCACTTATTGTGATTAATGATTACAGGTTCCCTTTCCATATTCATAAATTGCCATTTTATGGCATATACCAAATGTTTTTAGATTTAAATGGCAACATTCTGTTTTGTATAATCAGCAAAGGTTAAACTGAGTGATTATTGTCAATTTAATACTATTTGTTCAGAATGTGATTGTTACATTCTGTGACATTCCTAGTTCAGGCTTCTATTGTTTCCCTTGAACAACTTTGTCATTTTGATGTCATGTATAAAACATTAGTTACCTTGGTAACAGATTAAGTATTATGTATGGTCAAGATGGGTTACAAAACCACAATTCAAGTTAAAGCAATTATATTACTCGTTATGCACATTTACTTTTATGAGAAAATTATCATGCTTCCCCTTGATGTTCAATGTAGTGTATGTCATTTATGACAAATTAAGACAGTAGTGTTATTAAATCCTGTCTTTAATATCTAAATTCAGCAGACTGCTTCATCTTATATGACGATTATATATTTTATGTCTAGATTTACTAAAATCATACATTACATAACTATTGTGTGTGGGGTTTTTTTTTTTTTTGGCTGTTGCTTAGTTATTTGAGAGATCACAAGCTGTAATGCTTATTCTTATTATTAGCTCCTTCCAAGCATGTTTATACAGTCCATAGACTTTACATTATGAGACCTTTCTAGTTTCTTATTTGTTATAAGTATATTCTATCTTTACATACACACATATCAGTACTTCAATCACGGGCAACAATACCCATCCAGTTTTGCCAGAATACCATTCACTAGTTCATTTGGTGTGTTTCCAGGCTGTTTTTAAAATATCCAAACCAATATTTGTCCTGTTCCATTTTACCAGCCTGTTCCATGCAGTGGCCACTCTGCCAGTGAACCACTCAACACACCTTCCATTCCCACAGATATTTCCACAAAGGAAATCTGATGACTCTCTAGCACTTCCCGGTAACCCCAAACAGTCCTAGAATCAGCTATCCCCATATGTCCAACACAGCCGAACAAGCTCACCTCCCAGACTACTGCAAAGGGTTCTGCACAAGACCAAGCACTCTTAGTCTTTCACAATAACTCAGACTTCCACTCTTATGTAAGTCCCTAAAGTGTTTGAACCAAAATACATTTTAAATATAAAATTGCGCTTCTTCTACTTCTTATTTATTTATTTATTTTTTATCAAGAATCAACTTAAAGAGCTAAACAAAGTGTTGGGAGACCATCAATATGTGTACATGTGGTTTAAAACAACCATTTTATTATATATATATATATATATATATATATATATATTTTTTTTTTTTTTTTTTTTTTTAAACCAAAAACATTGCCAAGAATCATCTCGGAGGCTCCTTAGAGCCATTAAGCATTATCATCACTCTGTCTCTGTTACCATAGGAACCTGGGAGCGTCTGTTTCTGTTAGTGTGTCTGTGTACTGCATACCAAAAGCTCATGATGCACCTGAAACAAAGCTTCACTTCACTGTAACTTCAAGCCTAAAGTCCCTCCCTTTCAGCGAGGCAGCAGTCAGGAAAAAAACGGAGAGCAAACAGATAAAAAAAAAAAAAAAAAACCTCCCAACAACCCACCAGAACAAGAGATAACACATTCTTCCAGCCTTCCCACCTCTCACTCAGCAGATGTATAAACAAACTATTCTCTGCCAAAATATCTGAAATCACAGTTTTATCCATCCCCTTCCCCTGGATCCAGGCTAAAACACCAAATATCTCTTCCTAATGCACAAGCATCAGTAAACCTCAATCACAAGCCGCAATCCACAGATTCCCGGAGACATAAACAGCAACATACAACAGCTGCCAGACACAGCTACATCCACACACACCATGTCAGGATTGATCAAACAGCACTTGTAGCTGTGACACCTGCCATAATTGATATTAACTATATTTAGACAGAATAATGATGACATTTGTACTAAGAGCTTGCTACTATTATTCAACCAAGATATACATGGCATTTCTAAATCATACTTTAACTGAAGAAGGCATTAGTCCCCATGACAGCATTTTTTTTCAAAACACTCTACTGTTACTGCTATTATATATGATGTTTTGTTACATTTGAGTCTGAACTCTAATGAATAGTACCTTGTTGAATTAGTTAATTAATTACTTAAATTAATATAAGTAAAAACAATGAAAATTTAACAAGATAAGTATTCACTGAGTTCAAGTAGGGGAATAGAAACATCTATGTTTATACTATATGTTGCTTTGTTTGGCTTATATATAATGTAAATAGTAACCCATCTTGACTTACCTTTGTTTGTGAAGAATTACCGAACTCTGAACATTCTGAATAAATCATTACTGTTTCTCAGTTGTTTAAGAAACCCTCCTTTTTTAAAATAAAAACAGATGACAAGTGATGTACCATATCAGTTGATACTTTGAGAGATATAGTTGTAAAAGTTATTTTTTTGGGACAGCGATCTTGAAATCAGTTTTTTGTTTCTTCTTTCTAGCATCAGTCCAAGGATGTGTTTCTTTTATTCTTTTAAGAGTAGGGGCTATCCATTCCATTTCTTCTGGGATAGACACTATGTTGTTGTTTTTGATGAATATAGTAGCTTCTTCTAAGTCATTAAAGGTTCTCATCTCATTGGCAAAAAGTATTTTTATCTTGGCTGGAAAGGCCAGCTGTGCTTTAATGTTGTTTTGTTTCAACAGTTTTATTATTGGTCAGACTTTGTTCCTTTGTTCTAGTATTCTGGAAAAATAATAATTGTCAAACCTTATCAGGCTTTGATTGTATTTTAAGGGTGATTTTCTCCAAGCAGATTTTAACATTAGTTCCTTGTCCAGAAATGAAAGAAATTTTATAACTATGGATCTAGGTGCAGTATTTGTTGAGTTAGAAGCAGGTTTCCTCAGTGCTGTATGCACCTTTTCATTTCCAAATGAAAGTCCCACTTTCAAGTCAAAAAATTCAGGAATCCAGGTTGTTAAGAATGAAATAATGTCTTCTCCTTCAGTGTTTTCAGGCAGACCAAAGATCCTTATGTTGTTTCTCCTTTCCCTGTTTTCTAAGTCATCTATTTTGTTAAGCAGCCATGTATTCTGTTTAAGCAGAAATTCTTTTTGGAATTCTTCCTCTGAGTCTCCCTTCAATGTCATTTAGAGAAGTCTCTATATTTGTTATTTTTGCATGGTGTTGTTGTAATAAGTTCATTAAGAGTATCAGTCTGTTTTTGAGAATTTAATTTGAGGTTTTCTAAGTCATTTTAAAGGCATCCATCTTCAAAGATAGTTCCTGTAATGTAGATGTCATCAATTGCAGTTCTTTTTTCAAAACAGCATCTGGATGAGAATACTTGAGTTGTTCATATTCAGTGACTCAATATATCTCCAAGTTACTTGACAGGAAAATTTTTGTATATCTCCACCAAAATTGATATTTATGTAGTTTAGTAGTTTATCTATAGGGTTGGTATATTGTGTGTGCAAGAGACCAGATGGAAGGGGAGCAAGGCTAGGTGTATCCGAGGCGGTTTCAAATTGTTTTATCATGGTGTGGATGGGAGGAGAAATGGCGTAGGCATTATCCTGAAGGAACAGTATGCTAAGAGTATTTTGGAGGTGAAAAGAGTGTCGGATAGAGTGATGTTTATGAAGCTGGAAATTGATGGTGTAATGATGAATGTTGTTAGTGCATATGCTCCACAAGTTGGGTGTGCGATGGATGAGAAAGAAAAATTTTGGAGTGAGTTGGATAAAGTGGTGATGACTGTACCCAAGGGTGAGAGAGTGGTGATTGGAGCAGATTTCAATGGGCACATTGGTGAAGGGAACAGAGGGGATGAGGAAGTTATGGGTAGGTATGGTGTTAAGCAAAGGAATGCAGAAGGTCAGATGGTAGTGGATTTTGCGAAAAGGATGGGCATGGCTCTGATGAATACATATTTTAACAAGAGGGAGGAGCATAGGGTGACATACAAGAGTGGAGGAAGATGCACACGGGTGGATTATATCTTATGTAGAAGGGCCAATCTGAAGGAGATTGGAGACTGTAAAGTGGTGGCAGGGGAAATTGTATTTAGGCAGCATAAGATGGTGGTTTGTAGGATGATACTGGTGATCAAGAAGAGGAGGAGTGTGAGGGCAGCACCAAGGATCAAATGGTGGAAATTGAAAAAGGGTAATTGTGAGGTGATGTTCAGGGAAGAGTTAAGACAGGCACTGGGTGGCAGTGAAGAGTTACCGAATAGCTGGGTAACTACAGCAGTGCTAGTAAGAGAGATGGCTAGAAGGGTGCTTGGTGTGACATCTGGAAAGAGGAAGGAGGACAAGGAGACCTGGTGGTGGAATGAAGAAGTATAGGAAAGCATACAGATAAAGAGGTTGGCGAAGAAGTGGGATTGTCAAAGAGATGAAGAAAGTAGACAAGAGTATAAGAAGATGAGGTGCATGGCAAAGAGACAGGTGGCGAAGGCTAAGGATAAGGTATATGAAGAGTTGTATAAAAGGTTGGACACTAAGGAGGGAGAAAAGGACCTGTACCAATTGGCTAGACAGAGGGACCGAGCTTGTAAAGATATGCAGCAGGTAAGGGTGATAAACGATAATGAGGGAAACGTATTCACAAGTGTACTTTGAGGGGTTGATGAATGAAGAGAATGAGAGGGAGAGAAGGTTGGACAATGTGCAGATAGTGAATCATGAAGTGCAGTGGATTAGCAAGGAGGAAGTAAGGATAGCTATGAAGAGGATGAAGAACGGAAAGGCTGTTGGTCCAGATGACATACCTGTGGAAGCATGGAGGTGTTTAGGTGAAATGGCAGTGGAGTTTTAACTAGATTGTTTAATGAAATCTTGAAAAGTGAGAGTATGCCTGAGGAATGGAGAAAAAGTGTTTTGGTACCAATTTTTAAGAATAAGGGTGATGTGCAGAGCTGTAGTAACTACAGAGGGATTAAACTGATCAGTCACAGCATGAAGTTATGGGAAAGAGTAGCAGAAGCTAGGTTAAGAAGGGAGGTGATGATTAGTGATCAGCAGTATGGTTTCATGCCAGGAAAGAGCACTACAGATGCAATGTTTGCTCTGAGAGTGTTGATGGAGAAGTACAGAGAAGGTCAAAAGGAGTTGCATTGTGTCTTTGTGGATTTAGAGAAAGCATATGACAGGGTGCCTAGAGAGGAGTTGTGGTATTGTATGAGGAAGTTGGGAGTGTCAGAGAAGTATGTAAGAGTGGTACAGGATATGTACGAGGGTAGTGTGACAGTGGTGAGGTCTGTGGTGGGAGTGACGGATGCGTTTAAGGTGGGGTTGGGATTACATCAAGGATCAGCTCTGAGCCCTTTCTTATTTGCAATGGTGATGGACAGGTGACAGACGAGATCAGGCAGGAGTCCCCGTGGACTATGATGTTTGCAGATGACATTGTGATCTATAGTCAGAGTAGGGAACAGGTGGAGAAGACCCTGGAGAGGTGGAGATATGCTCTAGAGAGAAGAAGAATGAAGGTCAGCAGGACTAAGACAGAATATATGTGTGTGAATGAGAGAGAGGATAGAGGAATGGTGAGGATGCAGGGAGTAGAAGTGGCGAAGGTGAATGAGTTTAAGTACTTCGGATCAAAAGTTCAGAATAATGGTGAGTGCGGAAGAGAGGTGAAGAAGAGAGTACAGGCAGGATGGAGTGGGTGGAGAAGAGTGTCAGGAGTGATTTGTGATAGACGAATACCAGTAAGAGTGAAAGGGAAAGTCTACAAGAGGGTAGTGAGACCAGCTATGTTATACGGGTTGGAGACAGTGGCATTGACAAAAAGGCAGGAGTCAGAGCTAGACGTGGCAGAGTTGAAGATGTTAAGATTTGCACTGGGTGTGACAAGGATGGACAGGATTAGGAATAAGTATATTAGGGGGTCAGCCCAGGTTGGAAGGTTTGGAGACAAGCCAGAGAGGCAAGATTATGTTGGTTTGGACATGTGCTGAGGAGGGATGCAGAGTATATTGGGAAAGAGATGCTAAGGATGAAGCTGCCAGGTAACAGGAAAAGAGGAAGGCCTAAGATAAGGTTTATGGATGTGGTGAGAGAGGACATGCAGGCGGTTGGCGTGACAGAGCAAGATGCAGAGGACAGGAAGAAATGGAAACAGTTTATCTGCTGTGGTGACCCCTGATGGGAGCAGCCGAAAGAAGAAGAAGAAGAAGTAGTTTATCTATAGATTTCTGATGTTTTAAACTTGAAAATAATAAAATGTTCCTATATTATTATACTAGTTTATGGAGCTCTCAAAATTCACTGCTCTCAGTTGGCCATCTAGGCTCCGCCCCCACTAATTTGAATCATTGACAGAATAAGAAAATGTGAGTTAATATACGTTTTTCAGAAGTAAAAAGTCTATTACAGTTCTGATTATTATCACTATTTATTAAGTACAATTCATTACATGTTTCTCCCAAAAAGTTAATTTGGCTGTGTGCAAAGCCAAACTGCATTTATGTATTACATTTTAATCTGACAGACCAGTCCACCTACGGTGCTGTCCTGTCCATCACACAATAGATATCCAGATTCTGGTCTGGAGTTATTTACAGGAAAACAAATTCAGGAATAATAAGTCAGACTGTGACCATTCAGTGACACTTAAACCAGTAGTACTGTGTTAACTGGTGTCATTTGCAGAATAAGAGAATATGAAATAATACACATTTTTATGAAGTAAAGAAGAAGTCTGTATTAAAATTCTTAAATTCTTTGTTATTATTGTTATTACATATTAAGAGCAATTCTTTACCATCTGTTTCTCCAAAAAGGTAATTTTGTAAAAAAAGCCATCGGCAACAAGCCAAACTAATACATTTATGCATTTGATTTGCCTCATATTTTAATTTGACACTTACACCAGTCCAATCAGTCTACCATACCTATCAGCTGTCCATATTTTACATAATGTCTAGATTTTTGCCTCATTTTTCATCTGTTTTTCATAAAAATGTGCTTTTTTGGCAAAGTGTTGGTAATTCAAATCACTAAATAATGTCAGACACATCATATACTTCAGAAAATGCATGTTAACACAAAGCCTGTTATTCTAGCAGCTTTCTAACTTTATGTTGTTGTTTTCTTTCGGCTTTTCCCGGTTAGGGGTCACCACAGCGGAACTCCGGTAAGCTAATGATTGGCAGTTGATTTTTTTATGGTGCAGAGGTGCCAGCTTGACGCCCAGCCTTCAACGAAGGCACGCCCATTCGCGCATGTCTTTCGAGCGCCACTCGACCGCGGGGATGACATGCAGACTCCACACAGAAGGCGCTCCAGCCGAGAATGGAATGGGAGAACCTCTTGCTATGAGGTGACAATGCTACTGCTGCACCACCGCGGCTTCATATTTCAAATCTCCAGTTGTAGTATAACAGCTCTTTAATGGGCACACATTAAAGAATCCGGTAATCCACAATAAAACCACAAAATGATCCAGACTTAGTATTTTCGCCCAAACAATACAGGCTTCTTCAGAGTCTGTAAATGCAATTATAAAAGAACTTTAAATACCCTCCAATCAAATCAAACTAACCAATGACATTTCACAACCAATGGCACTGATTGATACCAGCCATTACAACAATTACATCACACTAACAGCAACCCCAGAATAAGTAGCACATCTTGATAAATAATTACCAAAAATAAAACAATTAATGAAAAGTAATAATGATATATATTAAACAATATATAAAAATGAATATGTATAAAAAATAATATATATAGGGGTATGTAAATACCATATAGTTCATGTAAAATCATAACATTGTGATGATTATTTTCTAAAAATCTTTATTGATGAAAGTCACTAAATAATGACAGGCAGCTGAGTTTCAGATTTCCTATCCTTCAGAAAATGCATGCAAACACAAAACCTGTTATTCTAGCAGCTTTCTAAGTTTATAAGAGCATTGCAATGTTTAAAATCTGCCCCTAGTATTTGGCTTTTGGCCCACTACATTATTGTGTGAAATCATACATTTAACAAGGAGTTACAGACTTCAATCATATTCTTCACAGAATGCATTCTAACACACTTTCAAAGTTTATAAAGCAATATTTCAAATCTGTCCCTATTTTTGCACCTTTGTTCCCCTATTCTTTTAGGTTTTATCCGGATGCTCTAAGAAGTTGAGATGTATGTAAAACACTTTTCAAGCAACATACACACCTACCTATCTCTGCTTACACACATTCTGTGCAGCTGCAGCAGTCAGCCAGCCAGACGGTGACAGTGACAATTATCTCGACAGTTCACAATCACACAGGCAAGCACACACACACACTCACACACACATACACACACACACACACACACACACACACACACACACACAGACACATACACACACACGCACACACACACAGTTAGACAATGATACAGTATACAACGCCAATATTACTATTACTTTCTTAGTTACTTGTTTTCATTTCAGAGTAAGATGATGTAACTGTTGCACAATATTTTTTCTAAAAGCGATAGTCTCTCTCGCTCTCTCTGTCTATCTCTCTCTCTCTCGCTCTCAAATACACACACACACACACACACACACACACACACACACACACACACACACACACACATGCACGCGCGCACATTTTCCCCTTCACTTACTTTCAACTGAATCCATCCATCCATCCATAACCCCTTTTTTCCCATTTTTGCTCATGGGGTCGTGGTATCAGTTTAACAGTGACAATCACCTAGAGCCAAGGGTTACACCACTAGGTGGCTAGCCCAGCCATGGTAGTTCTTCCACACAGCTTACTTGCATGCACATTCATTCCTATGGCCAATTTTAGAGTGTGCAATCCACCTAATGCATGTCTTTGGAATGTGGGAGGAAACAGGAGCACCCGAAAGTAACCCATGTGAGCACATAGATGACATGCAGACCAGACTCCACACAGAAGGGATCCCAGCTGAGAATTGAAATAGAGAACCTCTTGCTGTGAGGCAACAACACTATATATTGCGCCTGTAGTGAACATACCTTATTTTGCTACAGTGAGCTGATAGGTATTGAAATACGGTATGTTCACTTCACATTTGTTGCTGTCTATTTTTATCATTATATCACATTTATTGCTCATCATATAAGCTCTTCTTTCCCATTATCATTTCATGCATTAGTCACTAAAAGGATACAAGCCCTAAACCACAAGTCGCACATGGACCCACTCAAAGCCATGTTATTGTAGTCATTATCTTACAGACTGCTAAGAGATGACCGTTGTCTGGCACACAAGGCATCCTCCAAGCCATCACTGATGGATTTACTGCACATCAGCAAGTCAAATGGCATCAAAAATACACAGTCTAGTGATCTAAACTTCTTCCGCAACATTAACAGAATGGTTTTGAGGGACAGATATATCTCACAGAGGATACCTCTGCTGTGGAACAAACTCCCCCTCCACATAATATGAAGTTCATTCACTGCCCATATTCAAGAACAACTTAGATATATTGAAGGGAAGCATAAAATTTACCCCAGGACTGCCCCCTGTACTACTGATGAACAGAGGCAGCTCCTAAATGCTTTATCCCATTTATGGGTCCCCTCAAATTATCTGTGGTATGATCCCAGTTATTGTTATTGCTAGTAATATATAATTATCAACAATGGGATGGGTAATGCCAATCTATGTCCAAATGGGATAGGCTATTTTGAGCACAAAAGGGGTAATTGGCTAGGCTTACAATGGCCCACAAGGGCAGCTAGCCTAGTACTTACCTAAGAACCTACGAACCTTTAATAAATCATGCAGAAAAAACAACAGGAAAGCAACACACACTTAGATATCAATTTTAAGAGCTTATAGTGCCTCTATAGAAATCTACACCACTAGAAGCATAACATTCTACATATATATATATATATATATATATATATATATAAAAAACGGGAGACCTCACAGTAATCCATGAATGCACAAAGAAGATGTTACAAAATCAGAACTGATGTAACAAGACAGTTATCCTCACCGTCCTGGCTATGTTTTAAAAAGTAGCATGCAGGCTTACTCGAATAAGGCAGAGGATCTATTACATCCAAAAATAATTTAATGAACTCGAACCACAAAATTCAAGACCAACATCCATATATTCATATGTTAAGCGCTTAACATATGAATATATGGATGTTGGTCTTGAATTTTGAGGATAACCGTCTTGTTACATCAGTTCTGGTGTTGTTGTTCGTTTTTGATTTTTTAAGATGTTACAAAATACCATCCACAAGTTCAGCAATGCCAGCATAGTTGTTTCCTCTGAATCCATTTCTCTGTACCTGTCCAGGCCCTTTTAGTGGCATGACCTTTAGAAAGAACTAGCTATACATTGCTGAAACTTTGCCAAGATCATAGATATATATATATATATATATATATATATATATATATATATATATATATATATATATATATATATATATATATATTATAACATTTATCTTTTTGTAATTTGCATATTATCCTATTGTTTGCATTGCAGCACTCACTGTACAGAATGATTTAATATTTCCTTCCACTTTATGACAGATTTGTCTGTCTAAAAAGAAAATAAAAAAAAACATTCAGTTTTCTGTCATAGAAAAAAAAGCAAATAATCTACCTTCCTTCTGTTCTTGAAATCATAATGAAGTTGAAGCTGATGGCCCTTGCCTTTACTGCTTTTAAGAGACTAAATTAATATTTATCTATCTATCTATCTATCTATCTATCTATCTATCTATCTATCTATCTATCTGTCTATCTATCTACCTGGAAACTTAATTTGTGTTTATCAGAATCAGAGTTCATTTACATCTTCTATGAACCTTTTTAATTTCTGCCTTAAACCTGTCCACTCAAAAGAATTGAAAAAGTGTATTGGTTAGTCAGGCAGGTCCAAAAAAAAGCAGGTTATTGGGATTCTGAGACCTGAGTTGGGAACTATAACAAACACAAACTCAAGCCTTTCCATTTGTTTTTTTCTAAATTTAATAGCATACCCATAGCAGCCCAAGATTTATTCAAAATAAGCCAATAGCAAAAAAAAAAAAAAAAAAAAAAAACTAAATAAACCACTCAGTTTGCTGTGGGTACCAAAGATAAAGGCATACAACTGCCTTCTCTGCACTGCCCCTTCACCTGCACAACCAATCACAAGTCTCTGGAGTGGTGCACATGCAAGATGTAGTAAAAGGTGGTGGAGGCACACTGAACTGTTTTGTTCATTCATATAGGTTGATTTTGCTGTTTCTTCTGTTTCTTAAATAGAAATAATAAATAAATAATACATATTTGTGTAACATATTTTTTTATTTATTATTTAGCATGAATTACACCCTAGACACCTCAGTGCTTGGAGCAGTTGCCCCTTTTGCTCCACTCTTTCTACACTACTGTTAAACAGGTTGCCAGTCTACTGCAGAATGCACACACTTGCATATTACATGTACACTTATGGCTAATTTGGAAAATAACAATTAACCAACTGCAAGTGTTTGAGAAATGGGAGTAAACCACAGTTGCCTGGAAAAAAAAAACGTTGCTGCAGGAATGACAGCAGAATCCATGTAGTGGGCACCTCAACTGAAAACTGACCGGGGAACTGCTTGCTATGAGGAGGTGGTGGTACTCCGCTCACTACTCACTGTGTGAAAATGTGGCTGCTGTAGGAGAACCCCTGCAGTCAGCTTAGCTATATGAACTATAGAGCCAAATCCTACTAGGCCTCTAACCTCTAGATTTGTTGGTCATATAGGCTGATCATTTCTTAAAGTTGTTTTGATTTCTTTTTTATTATTATTGTACTCATATATAAATATTAGCACCCCAGGGGCACACAGGTCTGAATCATTTAATAATAGTACAATCTACAATTCTGGTGAGAAGGATTTAAAGTAGGTGATTATTTTTTCTTCCTTGGGCTGGCTAAGTTTGAAGGACTGAGTACTCTCATTTATGACTTTCATTATTTTATTTGGAAAATGAGTGTCAGTTCATGTTTGTCTAGCTCCAGGAGTTATACAGTAAAGGATGCATGTAACAGTGGTCGTGCAAAGGCGTATCTGAGTACATTCATGGAATTGGATTCAATTTGTTATATATCCAAATACTATCATTACTAGCAGGAAAATCAACAGTGCAATTATGATAGAATATTAATGTCATCAAGATCTTCCAACCTTATTTTGTGCGGATACTTTGGGAATTAATAATATGTTTGTTCCTTTATTAATTTTTTAAGGTTTCCTAAATAAATGTTTACGATAGAAATAATCCTATACTATTTTAATGTCATGATATTCTTGTTATAAAAATTAAAACACTCATTAAAAATTTGTCAGTCAGAGAACACAGCTATGAATAATGTCAAACAAATTAATGTGCCATAGTTGTCAGAAGCTAAATAGCATATATTTTTTTACATTTATGATGTCCTTCATAGTAAAAATGTCACTGCAACATTTAGAGTAGTTATTTTAATTGGTTCTACCACAAAAATGGCTTGAGAGGGTGGCCATGCTGAAATGCATTCCTGTGGCTTTACTTCCTCCATATTATAATGTACTCTGTTCTCATAACTCCACATCTTTTGAACGGCATTCTCCTTCAGTTTATATTGTCTATGTATACAGAATGATAGTGCTCAGAATTAATTTTCACTTTCAGAACATCAGGACATAGTTTTGATACCTTTTTTTACAGTGACCACCAGCCGTTTGTCTCTTTATAATATTTTAAATACTATGTAATGAATCCTCAGGATGCACCATGGTGCAATGAATATCACTGTCATCTTTCAGTAACAGCCAGTATAATTCTGTGCTGGGGTGCCTTCTGTGTGGAGTCTACATATCCTCCCTGTGTTCACATAACTCCATAGGGTTCATAGGTATTCACATGGCTATTGATCTGTGATGTTGTTAAGAAGCCTAGCCTTACATTCCCATGGGAGTTTTGTAACCCTTATATTTTGTGTATGGATAATCCAGTGGCAGGCAGAAGATGAAAATGTTGAAACATTTACTTGTTGTTTCCATCCATGATAGAGGGACATTGGTGCTAAACTAGAAATTAATTTGCTGTTTCCTGTTCATTTATCCAAGTTACATCTGAATAGAGTAAGACAAATACTTTGTTTTCCATGGAGTGAAAGATGGTTCCATAAAGAGGTACTCTTTGTTATACATACCTATACCTCAGCCATGTTCTAATTATGTTGCAAAATAGATTGATATCCTTTGAGCAGGTGCTCATGTGACCATTGGGCTTGTGAATGTGCAATAGGTCTGAAAAGATAGTCTGACAAGGCTCTACATGCTTGGTAAAGGTAATTTCTTAGTACCCTTTATGATTCTGAGAAAGGGATATGCTTTTTAGATGGTCTGTATACTTCTTGTGACTCAGATCCTTATTTTTTAGTAAGAAAGCATTGTGGACATCCAGTTGTAACAAGTGTTTGAACAGATACAAACTGAATGGGGTATTTTATTTAATGACTGGCCTGACAGAGCCAAGTATAGTGGAATGATTAAATCCCTGGACCTGGATACCATACCTTTAGATATAATCTATACAATAGTGTATACGTGGTGATCAAAGAACAGGTAATTTTTGACAGTTTTCCCAATCCCTGACTACTGGATTAACATTCAGGGGTATGTTGTCAATGCGATAGTTACAAGGTAATTCATGCTTGCCAAAGGAGACAGCTATACATTTCTTGCCATTTAGTTTGTGTCCATGGTTTTGACACCAGTTATTTATTTAAGAAAGGTATTCTTGGAGGATCTTGGTGTCCTCTGGGTATTTATGATGGCACCAAGATTACAGTATCAATAACAATACAGTAAGTTTATTTATTCCTTAGGATTTCTTAAATTAAATTGCACATCTAAAAGCATCAACTTTTTTCACTCTCTCCCCCCTGTATTTCTCTCTTTTTACCAGCAGCATAAAAAGGGTAGGATGAAAGGGGCAATTGCCCCAAGCTTTGAGTTGTCAAGGGCACAATTCACACTAAATAAAAAGAAAAAATTATATTGCACAGATATTTATTAATTTCCTTTTCAGGGAAACAGAAAAAAAAAACAGTGAAAACATCCTACACAGATATCGGAGATACTTCAGTGTGCCTCCTGCCCCCTTTTACTTCATCTTGTATGTTGACCACCCAAAAGACCTGTGATTGGATGCACAGATGGAGGGGATAGCACAGAGAAGGCAATTACAGACCTCTATTTTTTACACCCACAGGAGACTGGCTCCCTATTGAAATGTTGACACTGGAAATGCCAAGTGCTGAAAAGGCAAACAAAAGACCAAAAACACAGGAGAAGAACGAATCTTGAAACTCGCTGTTCTCCTTAAAGCTACTTTTTGGAGGAGGGCAAGCCTCCCTGTACCCTCCCATGTTTATTTTTTTAGTTTTTTTTTTGGCGTTGCCTTATTTTAGAAAAATTGCTGGCTGCTGTGGGCGCACTATTAAATTTAGAACAAAATAAACAGAAAGGCTTGAGTTTTGTTACAGTCATAACTCAGGTCTCAGACTCCCAACAACCTTTTTTGGACCAGCCTACCTAACCAACACATATTTTCATTTATTTGGAGTGGATATGTTGTGACCAGAAATTTAAAATTGTCAGAGAAGACATAAACAAACTCTGATTCTGATCTACATAATTCAGGCTGAGGGTATTAAATTTCCAGGTACATAGATGGTTACTAATTTAATTTCCTAATATAGTAAGGACAAGGAGATTTCAAAAACAGAAGGGATGTAGATTATTTTTTATATGACAGAAAACTGAAGACTTTTTTCTTTTGTTTTTAGACTGACAAATCTGTCATGAAGGTGAAGGAATCATTAAATCATCGTGTACAGTGACTGCTGCATGCAGCATAACATGCAAATTGCAAAAAGACAAATATTCTAATATATATATATATATATATATATATATATATATATATAGATATATATATATATATATATATATATATATATATATATATATATATATATATATATATATATATATATATTTATATGATCTTGGAAAAGCCTCTGAAATGTAGGTACAGAGAAAGGAATGCGGGGAAAACAACTATGCTTGCACTGTTGAACTTGTGGATAACATTTTATAACACTGTTTTTTGATGAATTTGTTTGTGCATTCATGGATAACTGTGAGGTGTCCTTTTATATTACATTCTTCTGACTCCCATATTTCATCTCACCAAATAGATAATTTAATTCAGAGTGCTATACTATCTCCACAAAACAATTCTAGACAGCTTGACAGATGTACATCTGTGAATTGTGTGAGAACCAGTAGTGTGAATTAGCATAACTGAAAAATCACTGTTGGGACTCGGTTAGTTTTCCTTTTCTCCACTGTTGTGTGACCAAGGATATAGTAAATATAAGTTAGGGGGTGGGGGGTTTCCCAATCATCAGACGTATAGGAGGTTTGCCCCTAGCAAGAAAACTATATGTATCACTGAAAGTGTTTTCATCATCATCATCATCATCATCATCAACAACCCCATTTTTTTATGGGATCATGGCATCACATCAAATGTCACAATCTCTCTCTTTCTCTATTCAGTGACACTCTCCTACCTTCTTTGACAGTGATGCACAACTGTCACAAGCCTTTGCCTTCTTCCTGTTTCTCCCAAATTTTCTGCACCAAATTGCCTTCTGCATTGCTGCACATTTGCCCAAACCATTGTAATCTGTTCTCTTTGACCTGCTCTGAAATTGGCTCTAATGTCATAATTCCTTCATCTGTCCACAATGTGCATCCTACCACCCATATCAGTCTCTTCATCTCCATCACCTGTAGGTTCCTCACTAGCTCTACCTTTACTGCCTAGGTCTCTGTAGCAGACAGTAGCACTAATTGCACTGCTCTTTTGTGCACCTAACTTTTGAGCTTCTTTGGAAGTCTTATGTCTTGCTCTACCCCTGACACTCTGTGCCAGTTGGTTGCAGCCCATCTGATTCTAGTTTTGCCCCCTCATTCAAATTTTCCTTCTCCTCAACCACTCCCTTAAAGTCACTTGAATCTATTAACCTGTTCCACTGTTTTCTCTTCCATATCAGTTTTCAGCTTCTTCTGATTTCCTCTTTTGCTATCATGACAACTGTCTTTTCTGTGCTCAGTTTCATCCCACGTGCCTTATGTTTTCCATTCCACTCTCCCTCTCATTTGCTTAAGTTCCTATTCAGAGTCTGCTTGTAATACCACATCATATATTTATACATCATATATATATATATATATATATATATATATATATATATATATATATTTGTGTGTGTGTGTGTGTGTGTGTGTGTATATATATATATATATATATACATATATATATATATATATATATATATATATATATATATATATATATATATAGATATAGATATATACACACAGCAGCTTTGTTGATCTATCGTCTTCAAACTTTGTGCTAAAGTAGTCCATCATCTGTATGAACAGCAGTAGGCTCTGAGCTAAACCCTGATGTAATCCCATTCCTACTGGGAACAACTGTGAGAGTCTGGACACTACTCATACTTGTGTCATTGGGTCCCTGTACATAGCCTGCACTAATTCTACCAATGTTGCTGGGACTTTGAACCAAAACAGGACTGCCCAGTCAGCTTTCATGGGACCTTGTCATATGCTTTATCCAAGTGTAGGAATACCCGGATTGAGTCTTTCTTCATCTCTAGCTTCTTCTACATTATTAGAGTTCAGTAAAAAAAAGCACTTGTGTTATGGTGAGCTAAAGCTTGAACTCTACCGTTAATGGTTACATCGATGAGAAAATCACGACTTTTAATAAGGAGTTCTAAAATGCTTTTCAACAATCACTTCTAATGCAGGTGTTGTCAAGCAAACATAAGAAAGTTAATACACAAGGTTATCTTCCTGGTTATCAATCACTGTATAAAGGAAAGTTGCTAGTCAATTAAATTTAAGGGGGTCAATATGTGGGAGTGAAATCAATCTAAACAAGTTTAAAATCCTTTCCACCAATTAGATGCTGTTATCCAATCAAAGTGAAGAAAGTTGAGATGCAAGGTAAAATCCCTCTCCATCAATCAATGTTAAGATGAATGTTATTGTCCATTCAAAGGAAAGAATGTCACTCTAGAGGAGTGATCCCAGTGTCCACCAGTTTAAAATCCTCTCCACCAGTTTACAAACATAAATTTTGTTGTCCAATCAAACTAAAGAAAAGTCAAACAGGGAAAGTGAAATCTTTCTCAGAGCTACAGGATAGGCAGAAGTCTATGAAAGATTTTTCTCCTCCAGAAACACAGCTAGGTTAGGAAAAAGGAGGCAGCGTCCCTAGATGTACACTGCTACAAGTAGAATTGGCAGTTGCTTATGTGCAGTACTGCAGCATCAGCATTTGTGGTCAGAGCTGAAGCACATCCTGTGTCGTAATATAACTGCAGCTTATTACATTGGTAGCAAGCAGTTTGCTACAGTTTCAAGCAGAAGACCTATTTTTTTTCATTCTGAGCTTAGAGCTGAGGGGTACTAGAGTGGGGAATTGCACAATATATAGCTCTGCTCTCCTCCAGAGTTACCTCTCACTCAGCATCACAGTTTATTATAGTGCAGGCAGCACTACAATTGTTTTGCCATTTGCTGGTCAGTCTCTCACCCTTGGCCATGAACAAGTCATTAAGATACTTATACTCTTCCAGCTGGGGTAGCTACTTCTGTCTCACCTACATAGAGCAGTTCATGCATCTAAGTAGTCAGCTGTGACTTGCCATTTGCAGTTGCTGATTTTCATTACAGCTGTTTCATACTCAGTGATGAATGACTCCAGTGAATGCTAAAGATCATAATCATCTGGCACTAAGAAGACAACATCATCTGCAAACAACAATGATCACCTTTATATACTGTCTATTATAATCATGTACAAGAAGGAAGACAGGACATATATTTGATGGAAGCCTGTGCTCCTCTTAAATGTATTCATCTTAGTGCTGGAAATGTAGACACAGCTGTCACTCTGGAAATATAAGGACAGTATAGCACAGAATAGTGACACTGAAGTTCCATACTGTTACAGCACTTTCCACAACATATTTGGGGTAAACAGTCATATCCTTTCTCTAGGTCCACAAAAACATCCTGCTGCTAATGAAGTCTAGTTGGTACCATAGCACTCAGCAGAAAAATCAGTGACTGACTTTGCAGTCATGTCACTTGACATGAAACTATATGTTCTCCACACTTGAGACAAGATAACTGCTAAGATGTCAAATGGTCACCATTTGGTGAGTGTAGTTAGATGGCCATCTCTTGCTGAATACCATACACTTAAAATAAGCACTATATATGAAGAAAACATAGTACTGTACAAACTAAACAAATAAAATATTGCAAAGAAACATATATGGGGGCCACATCCTTGCATCCGTTATGAGAGGGCTGTGTATAGACACTGATCAACATTTACATTTTTACTCCGCCAGTACAGAAATGCATGTCAACACTTGACAAATTCAGCCTCATATATATATATATATATATATATATATATATATATATATATATATATTCAACAGTGAGTGAAGATTCATGAGAGCTTAATAATTGGACCCTCAGGGTACTGTGCTCAATGAAACAGAACTTCACAAATCCTTGATAAGGAATATGGCAACCAAAATATCCACATAATGAAGGCTGTAGAATATGAATCATATACATGCTTATAGATGCAGCCATAATCAGCAGAATGTAGTGATGGCAGCCTTACTGAAGCAGAGCAGAAGATTTCTATATTTTCTTCTTACTCTGTTCTTCCTCTTTTTCTGTTTCTCTTTTTCAAAACAAATGGTAATATAGGTTGGTAGGAAAACATAATAAAGTATATATGGAATAATGCTGCTATAGATTTATAACTAATCTGATGCTGCTATTATAAACTATTATTATTATTAACCAATTATCACTACAATTTAAAAGTTTAAATACTCTTTCATTCTTTGATTGTCTACTGTTTGCAAAAGAAGTTCATGCTACATTATAATTTTACCGGTGTGAGTAGCACTGCCAGATAGCTCAAGCTATGTCTGAAAGCAGTCATTGGATCACTATACCTACCCAATTAACAAAGTTCAAATAAGACAATACTAACATTTTTAAGTGGCTATAATGTAATTAACTGCGGTACTTAAGTAAATCAGGGATGATTACACAGAGTTATTACATTTCCATGTAGAATGCATCTTATGACAAGAGAATATATCTGGGAACAACAACCTTATTTACTTTATATAATGTGCATAACTTGACAGTTTTCCCGTCTGTACACATACACATGAAGGCAGACAGACAAAAGCGCACACACATGTATGTGCGTGCGCATGCACACAAACATGCATTTTATAAACTGTTATGTGCAGTGTGTCACAGAGCTACAGTGCTTAATTAATAAGGGAACCAAAAGCTTCAGTTGTCTCAATTAAATTCTTGCCCATCTAGCTAATTATTCAGATAGTGTGACATCTACACAGTAGTGGAATGTTTTTATCAGTTCTATGTGGGAGGAAAGGAAAGTAATATGAAAATGCCATATAGACATAGGGAGGACATGCAAACTGCAGAGAAAGCACCTCAGCTGAAACTCCCACATATGTGTCTTGCAAACGTTCATGTTTTTGTGTACGTGCATGTGTGTGTGTGATATGAAAATGCCATATAGACATAGGGAGGACATGCAAACTGCAGAGAAAGCACCTCAGCTGAAACTCCAACATAGGTGTGTTGCAAACATTCATGTTTTTATGTATGTGCATGTGTGTGTGTGTGTGTGTGTGTGTGTGTGTGTGTGTGTGTGTGTGTGTGTGTATATATGTGTGTATATGTGTGTATTTGTGTCTGTATATATTTTATATATATATATATATATATATATATATATATATATATATATATGTACACACACACACACACACACACACACACACACACACACACACACACACACATACATACATGTATCATATTTTTTTCTGGAGGGGACATATTTTGATGAAGTACAATAAATACAGAAGGCCTTTGATCTGTTGCAATGTTTATTGAGTGGCATATTTAATGAGCATACTAATAAAAACTGCTTTAACGAAATCCATCCATACATAATTTATGGAATGTATTACTGGAATATTACATTTTACGATTCAGTATATGAAGATTTTCAGAGCACACTTACAAAAGGTCAGTGGCAGTGATTTCCTATGGAAAATGGTGACTGGAGAATTCAACAATAGGAAGATGACCTTGAGCACTATGCTAGGAAAATGTAGGAAGCTGCATATGAATATTGTCTTTACTAGCTCATGGAGGGGAGTGTTATATATTTGGAGGTTAGGGTTCTACTCTTAACACTAAAAATATTTTGTTTATTCACATTTAGACTAACAGACATAGCCTGTTTATAAGCAAATAACTTTACAAATCTTTCTTTATTTGATTAGCAGCTGTTTATCGAACTGTTTTCCTACTGTGGAAAATGTTATTGACTGGCAGTTTTCTTCTATATTGCCAAACTAAGAAAACCACAAGACAAACGACCAAAAGAATAACTGCTGATGAAGGAACAAAAGGTACTCCATTAAAAAACAAGTTTAATAAAATAAAATAAAAAAGTAACATGAAGCACTTTTCATCCAGTCAAGTGACAGGACTTCTTCAGATAAAATTACAATCAATTAACTGCATTTAAATATAGTACACACCCCCTCCCATGTGATCATCCACCAATAAAATGTAACAAAAGCTTCATCAAGCCCTTAGTATTTACACATCTTACAATTTTAAATGAACAAGTTTTACAAAATACAGTCAAATAAAACATATCTAAGACCTATATTCTTAAACCTAACTCATAAAATTATAAAGAATGAAAAAATGTAAAAAAAAATATATATAAATATGGCATATATGAGTCATTATTTGAACCTTTTGTTGAGGGACCTGAGTGCATACGTTATGTGGTGGATCTTGGCACCTGACAGGCAGCTGACTGTTACTTTCTCCTTATTCAACCTAGTGAGTGAGACATCAGTGTGCCTCACTATCGAGTCAGCTATTACTAGTGTGTTTTGCATGCTGTTTTGCCTTAGAGGCTTTGGTTGAGTGACACACTGTTTAGGAGAGTTATGTGTCTCGTGATTAGTATTGTGTTGTAGTGGTCGAGTGTGTTTCTGCCTTGCTGGTCTCCGCTGTTTGTGTAGATTTTTATTGAGAGCCTCCGCCAGTGCTGGTGTGTGTTCTAGAGGGCTATGTGTTCCATGTGGTGTGGTGTAAGTGTTGACTTTCTCCTCTTGACCAGCTATTCTGGTCTTGGCTGGAGAGTGCGTGGCTTCCAATTTGGATATATAATTGCATCTTTCACAAGTCGGAGTGTTGGGAGGTAAGAGGAGAGGGTTGTCGGTGTACATGAGGCAGTTGCCACATTGCCTCAGGATGCACAAGACATGCCTGGAGGGGTTGGCATTAATAATAAGTACTGGATCTTTTTCCTTGTAGAATGTTTAGTGCTGATACATTTGTGTGCTACAATAATTGCTACAAGAAGTCTGGTAAAGTGCTAGACTAATAAGCTAGTAAAAGTGCAGAAGAGGAGAGAACTAGCAGATCTAAGGGAAAAAATGAACAGCAGACTTTGGCACCGCTCAGAAGCTTCAAACAGTCTTGGATACAGCACATCTGTATCTGGACTAGACTAGTTACAGGAGAAGCAGGAAACAAGCTCAAATGCAGGCTTTTAAACCAGAAAAGTTGAAAGGGATGGAAAAACTGTCCAAACAGCCAATAACTACAATTTCTAGGCCAAAAAACACTCCTCTTGTGGTAGATAGGCCACTTAATGCTTACCACTCCCATATACTTGGCCACTTAATGCTTACCACTCCCACTTATACATTAATGATTTCTGGACAATTCTAGATCATAACTGTTGACCACATAATAATGATGCCAAAGTGTATAAAAACAGGCGTTTCCACATTTATGCAACCTGTTTCTCTTAAGCATCATAGAAATATTTGTAGTTATGAATTTTACACTATACTTTAAGAGAAGACGTATTCCCCTTTGCATGCACATTGATATCACATCTGTTCTAATACATGATTCACTGTCTGTCTCCTTCTTTATCTCTCCTACAGAAACCGAATATAGTTGAACCAGGTTATTTTGCTGCTCTTAAAGTAAATCTCAGTTTATATGATATAAATGTATATATATATATATATATATATATATATATATATATATATATATATATATATATATATATCATAATAATAACTATATAGTTTAATAATTTGGCTGTAGCATGCTTTGTTTAAATTCACTGGTTTGTAACATTTTTTTTAATCTGTAATCATTTCTCTGTTCTGTTGTTTGGAATAATACAATGGTACATGCAATAAATGTCTCTAGAATTATGACAAAAGGAACATGGACCTTCAGTTTAATGCCTCATTCACAATGACAACTTACTATATATATATATATATATATATATATATATATATATATATATATATCACATTCTTTCCTTGACCTCCATGTTCCTTTGTATAAAGGAGTCTTCCTAATTCCTACACCATTATGTCATAAGAGAACCCAACAGACTGTAGGCATCCATATCCTTTCCAAAAATACAGCTTTAAAAACTTGATCATTCATACCACATTACTTAAACAGTTTGAAAACTATGTACCTATTTGGTTTTGATATCTGCCTTTGGTCCTTTTTAGTTACAGCACTGGCTACATTGTATTCAGGAGGTGAAACCATACTAGAGTGTCTATATTGTTACCTTACACTCAGTAAGTAAGCTAAATACACTGTTTGGTGCATTTAGTTGCATCATCTTTCTTATCTTAATATGCATGATTACACTTTTTTAGTAAAACATTTATTTTCATTAATAATACTTAAAAGTGGCACATACAAAGCAGAACATTGTGCTATAAATGTATATCAGTAAGGCATTTACTAACTCTTTTCTTATATTCATGTGGCTTCTTCAAAATCTATGTCAAGACATTAAGATTTATTTATCATTTTCTAATAAAACGGAGTTAGAGTTACTCACCAGTATGACTAACCACTGATGGATTGGCATTCTCAGTAAACAAACAAGAGCAGCAGAGGCAAATTCCTGACGACGATGACTCTTTTACTCTTGCAAACATTAAAAACTTCACTTGCCAACAGTAAGACAGTATGCTTTGATGGGTATGGTATAGAGAGACTCTAGCAGCTGCAGGAATTAAGCCAAAAGGTGTAGAGAAAATGCAACAAAACGTGCATAAGATTATATCGCAGATGCCAAACTGGGATATCGAATCATGCTTTCGAAGTAACAAATTGAGAAGTGGGTATAATAGCGAGTGAGAGAATAAGAGTCAATATCAGAGAAACAGAAAACAGAAAGAGCAGAAGCAAGTCTTAAAAAAAGAAAATAAGCCAAACCACACTACAAACCACAGACTTCGCAGTAGAAGCCCTTGATGGCACTTCCTGTAAGTTTCACTGCTACTTGCATATGTTCTCATATACTCAGAAAACATAGCAGTGCTGTGACGTAATCTTATGAAAGCAGACATTGAATTTAAACTTTTTAAGGTTAATCAAGTATTGCATTTTTTCATGTTGATCTACAAACCATAAAATGGACAGTCCCTGTCTTTTTCTTGTTTCTATTTTTGTTTTTCTTTTGGTTTGGTTTGTTTTGACTATCAGCTAATTGTTACAGTGCATAGACCAAGTGTGCAAACTTTGAAATATTTTTTAAGATCTCCTTTATTTCTGTTCCCCCCATCCCAAAAGTTATCTCACGTGAACCAAAAAAAAAGAGCTATAGTAAAGACGATGCTAGCATTTTTACAAGCAGTAATGGAAAATTAATGTGTTTTTAGGATACTTTCTGCCAATGTGCTGGCCCACCAATAAAGCCCTCTCAAGGCTGGAGGAGCCATTCTCCAGGCAATCAGAGGACTGCTTGTGCCCTTGACAGCATCCTGATAATAAAGGTATTTTTCCTGAAGTCCCTAGCCCCACCCCTCAGTCAGGGACATGTAACCCATATCACCATAGGGACTTAATGTAAGTACACTCTTCTGTGCACCTGCTGAGGAAGGTTATCATGTCCATGACTTGATGAGCTAAAATACTCTTCAAGATTATCCCAACTGTCACCACCCTCCTGTGTGGAATTGTGGTATAGGACAACCCAGTTCTGTCCCCTCCTCCCAGAAGATAGGCATATCCATCTGTATTTCTGAGTCTACAAGTATAACCTAAGCAAATTATGAAATAGACTTACTTTACATTCATTTATTTGTTTGTTTATCTTTTGTTGATCAGGTTATTCACACAAGACATAACATATTTTGAGGGGAGGTCTGAAGCAGTATTTATGGAGAAGAAGTGCCTGAGATGTGTAGTAGGATACACAGTGTGGGACAGATTAAGACATTAAGCTATCAGAGTAGAAGCCAAAATAGCTTCAGTTGCAGGGAAGGTCAAACAGAACTGAATAGACTGGTTTGGTAACACATGCAAGAAAGCAGAAGATAATTTGGTAAAGCTGACTTAGGAGGGATGGAGACAAAGCAAAATGAGATAAGGATACACAGCCAAAACATGGATGTATCACAGTTAAGAAGGACTGTGATTGTCAGGAATGACTGTCAAAGAAGAAAGGAGAGTGGATCTGAACTGAGAGAGGTGGTAACAGTTGACACAACATGAGCCCATGTGAAAATGGGAAAAAGGTGGATGATGATGACTGGAAATTTTTTGATACAGCCTTTTTTTTAGTTCTTTGTTACAGATATTAAATGTTGCTGATTCACTACAGGAGTTTTGCATTGATGATGCATAGGGCAAATGTGGACAAAAAATCTGGAACTAATAGGGGACATGGGATGATTCATAAAGAAAATTATAAAACTCAAATGCCCTGGGTCAACTGGTCAACACCCCCACTAGAGGTGGCAACATATTGGACCTGGTCATCACCAATATGGGCAACTGGTGTTCCACACCAGACGTCAGCCCCTTGTTGGTTAGATCGGACCATAAACTAATCACTCTGGATATACACATTCCGCCACCATCCCCAGTCAAAGAAATCACCGTGAAAAACTTTTCAAAAGCAAACGTCACGTTACTTAAGACTGAGGTGGGAAGTTTCAAAGCCCCCATGCTAAAGGATAACATTGTCCAAGCTGCAAAATCCTTTACTAATGCACTCTATGGGCACCTACAAGAATGCATAGATTGTGCTAGCCCAAACAAAACCAAGACTCACTCCTCCAAGAAAAGGAAACCAGTCTGGTGGACCCCTGCCATAAGCAAGCAATACAATAGAAGGAAGAAACTAGTACAGAAAAGAGTAAAATCCCAAGAAGGGAAGACATTCCTGATCAGTATTAGCAAGAAACTACATTCCCTCATAAAATCATCCAAAGCTAGCTTTGAAAGAAAAATTGCCATGGACTCCAAAGATAGCCACAAGGCATTCTTTAGCAATGTCAAGAATCTAAGTGGCAATTCTCAGATCTGCTCGGAGTTAGTGCAGAATGGCACAAAATACACTGAACCGACCGGTATAGCCAACATCCTGGCAGACAGGTTCAGTGCAAACTTTACCCCCTTCTCACCCCCAAAAGGGCCCATAACTATACCAGAAGAATGTAGTGCCCCTGAAATCACAGACACTCAGGTAAAAACAGCTCTCTCCAAAGCCAAAAACACAGCATCAATGGGACCGGACAGTGTCCCAGGCTGCGTCCTACACAAGCTCAAAGATGAACTAACCCCTCACCTAAACACACTGTTTAAACTCAGCATCTCCACAGGCTATGTGCCCACAGAGTGGCACACAGCAATGGTTATTTCACTCCACAAAAGTGGAGCCACAACGGACCCCGGGAACTATCGCCCTATATGCCTGACTAGCTTGATCTGCAAAGCTATAGTGTGCATCATCATGGAGCTCATTAACAGAGACATTGGGAACCTCCACACACTGGACCCTACCCAGTTCGGCTTTGTTAAGGGTAGATCATGCCTCCTATACCTGGTGGACTTCATTGAGACAGTTACCAAGGCTATAGACGAGGGAAAGGTGGTCCACACAGCCTACCTAGACCTCGCAAAGGCCTTCAACACAATTCCCCACTCAGGTATTAGAGACAAGTTCACCAGCCTGAACATAAACCCCTACGTCATGAGATGGGTTGCCAACTGGCTCATGGACAGAACCCACATGGTAAGCATTGTAGGAGCTAGGTCTGACTCTAAATTGGTTACAAGTGGCGTTCCCCAGGGCTCAGTCCTAGGACCCCTCCTGTTTGGCATATACTTCTCAGAGGTAGAGGCAAGCACAGGAGGACTATGGCTGACCAGGCTCGCAGACGACTGCAAACTAGGGGCTATAACTGACTCTCCGGCTGACACAGACATTCTCCAAAAGGGTCTCACTGAGATAGATACATGGTGTCAAAACCATGGCCTCAAGCTAAATGCTAAAAAGTGCATAGTCATCCCCTTTGGAAAAAACAAAGTACCCACAAACTACCACGTAGGTGGTAGCCCCCTAAATATGGAAGACATAATAAGGGATCTGGGGACCCAAGTAAATAGTAACCTCTCCTTTGATAATCACATTGTCAAAGTGGTTAGAAAATCCTTCTATGTGGCCCACCTAATCACAAAAGGGTTTGCATCCAGATCGAAAGAGGTCATTGGACCCCTCTACACATCACTCATCAGACCCATCATAGAGTACAATGCCCCATTTGGGATGTACCTTAAAAGACACCTGAAACAACTAGAAAGACCACAGAAGTACCTCACCAAGAGGATCACTGGCCTCAAGCAGATGCCCTATGCAGCTTGACTGAAGAAACTCCAGCTGTACTCGGTTGCATACCGCCTACTCAGAGGTGATCTCTGCCTGACATACAAGGCCATGTCCAACCCAGAATTGATAGACATGCTCCACCTAAAGAAAACCATATCCCCCCGAGCTATACACTCCAGGGATTTAAACCTCACCACAAAAATAAATAGGATGTGCTGGAAGGATAGATTCCTGTCCCAGAGACTTCCCATGCTCTGGAACAAGATTCCAATCTACATTAGGCAGAGCACCTCGCTAACCCTCTTCAAGAGAAACCTTGACGAATGGATGGGAAACAGAAAGTTTACCCAGGGATCACTTCAATGGCTCTGCTGGATAGAGGCACAGGGAACTAATCTAAGGGGGCGGCGAAAGCCACCACATTCTGGCTAGGCTTATAAATGCCTTCAGGCAGATAGCCTAGTACCAACCTATGAACCTATGGAAGTTGGATTTTACTGGTTGAGACCTGAGTAGGAAGGCTTGGTAGCTCGATATTTGCAGGTTGTTAATAATCTTCATAAGAAGACATGGGTAGAATACATATGATTTAAGTGTACAGAGAGCTATTCAGAGACAGATGGGTAGGATACAACAAGGTAGTTAAATATATGACTTTTTTGGAATGTGGCCCATCAGAAAATATGCAGTAAGGTAGACATGAGGTATAAAGGAGTTGATGAAAGACAATGTTATTTTTAAGGCTTAAGTATAGCAAAATCATCCTTTTAAAATGTTTTTTCCAAGTGTCCCAGAACAAAATAAATATGTTCAGAAATTGCCAGGCAATTGCAATTGGATGTAAGTGCTAGTGATGTTAATACAACTTGTTTTGAATTTTATTTGGTTAGAGAAAGTCTTCTGGATAAAGAAGTTTATTATATTATATATATAAATATTTATATTATTAGGAAGACCTGGACTATAAGGTGTGGACTATTACTATCTAATAAATTTTAGAATGTATATTATATAGATTTGACTTTAAAATATAATCAGTTATTATACAAAACCTCTTAGTTTCACAGAAATGTATTGCTTTGTAATTTTGAACCTGATTCCAAAAGACTTGTTGTCAGTGTAAGTGATCACTTACACTGAGAGCAGGACTTTAGAAATCTGGCTCCTAGACTCAGCTTGTATATAGATAAGTCTTACACCTAAGTAAGTAATTTACATTGAGAGCAAATCTTCTGGAATCAGGGCAGCCTTACACTGATAGTAACTCTTTTGGAATCTGGCCCATTGCATTATGAAATCAAGTTCCTACTCTTTAATGTTTCATGATAGAATGTAAGAAGACTCAAGTCTTGAGGAGGCATAGATGGAAAGGGAAACATATGTAAGCTCTAATGTGAACACTGCAGAAAATGCTGATGTTATAATTTCTATTATGGAAAGCAAGGAGTTATACAGCCTTTATAAAAGAAAATCTGAATGGCAAAGTGTCAATTTTGGAGAAAGAAGAGCCGGACTCTCCCTCAGTCAGGTACTGGGGAATGCTGCGGATGAAGAAATGCCATTAAAAGATTCTGGGAAATTGCAAGAGCATCAGAATAAAGAAGCAGATGTTCCTGTAGTACAGATGATGACTGAAGGAGAAGGAATATAAGCCAGACTCAACTGGAACGACCAATGCAGATAAATGTTGCTTTTCCCAATGATGCTGACCTTTAGTCTGTTCCCAGAAATGCTGAAGGTGATCCTCAGGTGAAATACTGTGCAGCAACAGCAGCTGCTATGCACAAAGAGTCTGAACCAAAATAGAGTCCTGCTGGGAATAAAAGGTCACTGATTATAAGTCATTACAAAGTTACTGGATTCTCTGCCACTGATAGATATGTTTGTGGAAAAAATGATAAGCCTTATTGCCTTGTCCCAAAAGGAAATCACTCTATTTTGTAATAGGAAGAGGACGTGCTTCAAGCATTGAGAGTTCTGGTTTACCTGAAATGTTTGCTGTTTCTTTAACCAGAAGAAGGATATTTGGGACCACTGGTAAACAATTAAAAAGCCTGGATGAATAGTCAGGTGATCAGAGATTAATTAGTGTGTTGGGTGCTGATAAACCTGGTAAGAGAGGATGTGTATAGCCTTCCAGTGGTATGGGTGGGGCAGAGCAATAAGCAGGATGAGTACAGCCACAATACTTCAGATGAGGGCCAGCACTGCTGTTTTCATCCTGGAAGGGCAGGCTTTTGGCTCAACAAGTCACCACCTGGTGGTAGCTTCCATTAGAGGGTTGACAAGAATGTGCACTCTGAAACAGAAAGAATTGTTAATCCTTCCACTATCACTGGAGGTTTTTCCTATTTTGCAGACAGTGGAGGTTAGGCCATAAAATAATTTTGTTACATGGATGACAGAAAAGACATAAGCATCACTTATGGCTGCCTGTATTATGGCCTCTCAGACAGTTTGGACTCCTGCACTTTACATAATTCCCTAGTATGGGGTAATGAATACCTGAACTTTTACTGGGGGGCGTGATGGCCAGAAGGCATAAAGACAAAAAACAACTACCAAAAAATAAAAAAAAAGGATATGTTTCAATGGAAAGATGGTGTGGTATACAATGTCAGTGGGTTCATAGAAGAAATGCTTAGATGTTCTATTCAGGACTAATGGTTTGGATGAATAAGAAATGAAAACTTGAAAAAAATTAAAACAATATTGTAAAACAGTGTTTCCTTTGAAGACAAAATAGTGTTTGTGCATATGAACTGTGGTCTCAGAGGGCTAGGTGAATTTGAAAGTTGAAATTACCAGTTTGGTCATTAGTCAAACTTATTTGCACAGGACAGCTAAAAGCTGGTATGTTGGGGGGAACATGGGTTTTTCAGTTGAGAAATGAAGATGTAACCTCTAAAACAGGACATTTGAAAAGAGACATTAAGCTGTATTATAGGATATGTAAAATATATATCAATTGTTGGTTTGATTGTGACAAAAAGTCAAAATAAAAATGAAGAAAGTACAGAAGTAATGGAAAATGAAAATATAAAACAAATTTAAGGTACCATGGAGGACAGAAAGATTTCTTGCATCATACCAGATTGCTTGGGAGTACAAAAATAGAATATAAGTAATGGACAATAGTGAAGTAGTTGGGAAAGATGAATTAAACCAAAAATGTACAGTGCTGCTAAAGAAGTGAATGCAGAAACAAAAACTAGATTTGAGCTACTGGGTTCTGATTATGAAGGAGAGTGAAGCATGGAAGTTTCAGATGAAGAACTTCAGTGATTTCAATAGGTAAAAAGAGTAAGAGAAATGGAAGAATGAAAGATAAACCAAAAGAAAAATAAATACGTAAAGGACCTTTCTCATTTTAGCAGAAAATGCAAATAGTATTAATAATGAAAAAAGGAAAAATGCTGTACTATTGTAGAATAAGAACAAGGCACAATAGGTTATATGTTTATTAGATATTTGTTCTACCAAGCAATAAAGTAGAAGACAACTTGTGGCCTTCTGGGAGGAAAGATAATTTTCTGGGAGGAAAGATAATTTTCCATTTCTCTTACTCTTTTTACCTATTGAAATCACTAATTGTTCTTCATCTGAAACTTCCATGCTTCACTCTTCTTCATAATCAGAACCCAGTAGCTCAATTGTGGCAAAGAATGCCTATGGATTAACAATTTGATTAGAAAAGGAGCAGGCATTAAAGTAAAAAAGCTGGGTAATTTTAACAGTAACTTAGAAAAACAGCAAGGAAAAATTTGTGAATATATAAAATGGGTATGGAAGCATGTAGCTTATAAAGGAAAGCTAGGAAAGAAAAGGTCTTAAATGACCAGATTATTATGCACAGAAGCATAGTCAATGGTTTAGTTCAAAAACCTGAAAGAAATAGAAGGTGGTGAATGTATAACAAGATATTCATATCACTCAGCAATGGGGGGGGGGGGGGCATTTGGAAAGAATAACAAAAAGAGTAAAAAAGGGAGGTCACAAGAAGCTCAACAGTCCTTTTTTGAAAACAAAATGAATGGGTGTGGTACAGCTTAGTAAAGTTATTGGATGTGGCAAGTGATAAGCTTTGCAAAAATTATTGTGAAATGAGAGAGTGGTGTGATAACAGACTAATGTGAGAGTTTCAGTGAAAATTGTAAAAGGATTTATATATGCTCAAAAGATCTGGAATAATGAGCAAGCTAAAGGATACATGGATATGGTCAGATGGTACAATATTTTGTTTTATTTATTTAGTTAGATTTGTTAACTGCCTAAGTAAGCTGGTTTTGGACCCTTTTCAGTCACAACCAAGGTGAAAGGAAGATATGAACATGAAGATGTAAATGTATACAAGTTTAAATATGATGATGCAAAATATATATAACCAGTCAAATAAGTCAACCAAATATAAAAAAGGTTGAAAAAAATTTACACTGCAAATTTTCGCTCATCAACTGTAGACTTTGTAGCAAAAGATATAATAATTCAGTTTTAGGGAGGGTAACTATAAAATAGGAGATGAAATAGTTAATGCGGAAAAGTAAAATGAAAGAGCTAACTACTGCAAGCAAATAGTGTAGGAAAATAAAGTAAAATGCCTGACAGTTGTTGCAGAGTGCTAAAGCTGTAAGCTGTACCTTCTGTGGTAAAGGGTTTGATTCACTCAGCTCTTACTTGTCTGCTGTGTGAGCAAGTCATTTAACTTTTAAAAATGGGCTGTGTCCAGTGAGCCTACCTAGTTGACAAATGAAAATTATTCTCGTTATTAAAATGAAAGAGCTAAATTAGCCATGGTGGGGCAGCGGCAACGTTGTCACCTCACAGCAAGAGGCTCTCCTGTTCGATTCTCTGCTGGAGTGCCTTCTGTGCGGAGTCTGCATGTCCTCCCAGCGGTCAAGTGGCGTTCGAAAGACATGCATGAATGGGCATGCCTTCGTTGAAGGTTGGGTGTTGTGCTGGCACCTTGGCACCATAAAAATCTACTGCCAATCATTCGTGGACTGGAGATCCGCTGTGGCGACCCCTAACCGTGAAAAGCCGAAAGAAGAACAACATTAAAATGAAAGAGCTAACTACAATGAAATAATTTTAATTTAATAAAAAAAGATAGATAAGGAGTTTATAAAAAGAGAACAATAAAAACACATATCAAAGGTAGAATTATGAAAATTAAGCCAGAGATTAGCTGTACAGTAGAAAAAAAGAGCATGTTTTCTCCTTGTAATTTTAGTAGATAAAGAAGGATTTTTGGAAAAGTAGAAGGATAAATAGAAAATATAAGTACACAGGATAATATAATAAGTATAATTAGAAAGTATATAAAGGAGGTTAATAAAAAGCATCTAGTACATAGTATAGGAGTCTGGTGAGTTAAAAGATGGAAAAATTAAGTAGGCAGAAGAAATTGCAGTGGAAGAATTAAATGAAGTGCTAAAGATGGTAAGATGTACAGGTGATACCTCACAATTCAACCACCTCGCAACTCAACCATTTCACAATTCATCCACACTTTCAGCTGCCTGGGAGTCCCACAATTCAACCCACATCTCACAATTTGACCCGGAAAGGAAGCTGGAAAGTTATTTATTGTTTCCTGTTGTTGTGTTGTTTATGTAGTGTCGTTGTTTCTTTTAAGTGTTGCGAAGAAGTGAGGAAATGGAGACAAAGAAAAGTGAATCGAAGAGTGACAGTGGCAGGAAAAATAAGTGGCTGAGCATTGAAAAGAAGAAAGAAATAACTGATAAAATCAAGAGAGGAGGAAAATAGGATGAATAGCAGATCAGTATGGCGTGCCTAGGCCTACCTTCTTAACATTTTGGAAAAATAGAGACAGCATCATGGGTGCTAAGGTGTCAAAAGGAGCAACAAAGGTTTTGGACAAATATAGAAAATCAGTTTGTGAAGATATGGAGAAGATGTAGTTGTTTGGATTCAGGAGAGGCAGATGAAGGGAGATCCAATAGCTCAGACCATGATCTGTGATAAAGTTAAGCTCATTCTTGAAGACCTACAAAAAAAACTCCAGGATGCAGCTCACAGCAGAGGAATGCAGATTTAAAAAAATGAGTGGCACCCACAATGTTCTGAGACAAGGAGAGGCAGCTAGTGCTGACAAAGAAGATGCAGAGAAATTTGTCGAGAAATATGAAGAACTGACAGGGGGAGAAGGCTACCTGCCAGAACAGATTTTTAATTGTGAAGAAAGGAGGCTTTTCTGGAAGAGATTGCCAAGTAGGACTTACATAACCCTAAGAATCCAGGTCACAAGCCCATGAAAGATAGCCCCACACTCCACCTGGCAGCAAACACGATTGGAGACTTCAGGCTGAAGTGCCTGCTGGTATATCACTCAGAAAACCCAAGATGCTTTGGAAAAAAAGATTATAAAATCAAAACAACCTGTAATGTGGAAATCAAACAACTTGGGTAGACCAGTCAGTTTTCCAGGACTGGATTTTCGAGGAGTTTGCTCCAAGTGTCAAGAAGTACCCGACAGAACAATTTGTGAATGAAAGCTCTTCTGCTTCTGGACAATACCATTGCCCACCCATGAGAGTTAGAGGAAACTCTTCAGATAGACTATGGTTTCATCAAGGTTCAGTTCCTGCCTCCCAACGCAACTTCTTTCATTCAACCTATAGATCAATAAGTCAATGCCTGCTTCAAGAAGCTCTAAACAAAAGCACTCTTCTCAAGGCTCTTCAACATGACCCATTCTTCAGATAAAACACTGAAGGAATTCTGGAAGACTGAGTTCAACATTCTTCATGCCATATCATTCATCAAAAGTGCCTGGGATTGAGTGTTGCAGAAAGCCCTTAGTGCAGCCTGGAGGAAACTGGTTACTTCCATTTCCCAGGGTGAAATTGCACTTTGCAATGAGCAGTTCAAAGAAAAAGAAAGGGAAATTTTGTCTGTAGATGAGAACACCAGAGAAAAAGGATCCATGCCAATGGCTTGCATTAAAGAACTTTTATCCATCTAGGAGAAGACGCAGGGTACAGTCTTGGAGTGGCACCCCAAAACAGGTGACATCAACAGGATGATGGACTTGTTTAACAACACAATCATGCATGACTTCAAGACAATCTTGAAAAAGAGGGAGAGAAAGGTCAACCTGGACAAATTGTTTTCACCCACACCTGCCAAAAACAGAGGGAACCGGCAGGACAAGGTGAAGACTCCCCTTCCAACAACTAAAGACTAAGTGGTCTCTGTAAATAGTGTAAATATAGTGACTCATTTTCAGTTTTTGGCATGGACACTGGTGGGGCTGGGCAGAGAGAATGGGCACAAGTGTATGATGCTGACTCCCCTGAATGAATGAGCTAAGTAGGGGAACCACTGAGCAAAGTCCTGGAGAGGGATTAAAAATACACACACACTAATATACACTGTATTGTGTGTTATTATTTCTTTTGGAGGTGTGGGTAGGAGTCTGTTGTAAGATGTTTTAAGTTATAATTTATATCACATTAAAGTGTGATATAAATTATAACTTAAGGGGGTGGGAGATTGGCATAATGGTTAAGGTGTTTGCCTTACAGCCACAAGGTGCAGGGTTTGATTCTCACATAGAGTAATTGACTAGACTTAAAATGGTCCACAAGAACAATTAGCCTAGTACTAATCTATGAATCTATAAACCTATGAAGTGAACTAAACAAAACATTAATCATAATCAGAGACAACACATATTCATTCCATAACCGTTATTGCACAATAATGTAATGAGCATGCATTTTAGCTGGACAGGAAAAATGTGAGCCATAGTTTTAGGAATGTACAGTAGTCCTCCATTCCTCCTCCATCCCTTCTCCACATCCTCTCCTCCATTTAAGAGATGTTCTACACTTCAAATCATGGTGAGCTACATTTTTTAATTTTGTTTGGGCTGGGAATGAATTAAACCATTTTCCATATATTTGTATGGGAAAGGGCGTCTTGCAATTCAACCATTTTGCAGTTCAACTGTGGTTCTGTAACAGATTATGGTTGAATTGTGAAGTATCACCTGTACCGACTGTGTGCTTTTAGATTCTGATAAGAAACTGATTTTTATAAATGCAATAAATGCATGGTTGCATGAAGTCTTAACAGATAACATACTTTGTGAACATATAATACGATTTTCATGGACAAAGGAGAATATGACATGCTGTCATATAAGAGGCTTGTGGGTTAAAGTAATTCCATGCATAAAATATTAATGAAAGTTTGACAAGTAAGACAAGTAAAGCGATAGATAAAGTCTTGGAAGTGGAAGAAGTATAAAAAGTATTAGTGAGAGAAATTAAATAGCAATTAAAAATCTTTCACAATAAACTGTAATTATTAAGGATAAAACTTATATTTTTGACACAGGCTAAATAGAATAAGAGTATATATTTCAAAGAAATAAAAAATAAGTTGGGAATAACTCTTGGTTAAGAAAATTTAATGAATAACTCTATTAAAAACTACATGGCACAGTGAAATTGTGTTGAGTGTTTGTAATTAGCTTTAGAAAGGAAGGTTAAATTAATACACTACTAATGGGAAGTCTAAATCATATATGAAGATACTTTATTTTCTTGTCTAACCATGACGTGTATGTGGCTCAAAATTCAATCCTGTAAAGAGAGGAATTTTATATAATGAGAAGGAGAAATATAGTTTACCACAACTGAATGCAGTTATGTTTTAAATCATTACAAGATGAAAGCAGTTTGGGGAAAAAACATAGGGGACATGATAGTTGTTTAGAAAATGTTTATGAGAATAAAACTAAAGAGATGTGAGCATTATATGGTTGAGTATAATTATGGAAGAAAGATATAACGGTGGCAGTTAAATACATGGAATATAGGAAATGAAAGAAAAAGTGAGTGCAACATTTTGTAAAAATTCATGGGATTCATCAGGTTAATGGAAAGAAAATCAAGTTTATAGAATAACTACAATGACAATACAGTATTTGAAGATTATGACTTGAAAATAAGATGCCTGTTTGGGCCAAAATGAAATATAAGTATTTAGAAAAAATATATATTTAGCAGTAATGATTTTTAATAAAGATAAACATTATATATGCACTGAATGTTTTAGAGTAGAAAGCTTGGAGGATAAAAAGTGAACTTAAAATAAGAATAAGTTATATAATGTTTAATATGGCTCAGGACTTCGGTGGAGGTCCCATTTTAGCTTCTCTTACTATAGAGAGGCACACCTCAAATAAATCCAGTTATTTTCTATTTATTATTAGCATAGGGATGTTGATGGCTAGAAGCTCCCAGATACAAAATTTTACAATTTTTCCTGTTGAAGTTGACAGTGTTTTTTTATCAGCCCAGTAGTAAAATTTATCAGATTAAAGATTATCTTATAATTCAAGATGGTCATATACCAAGGTACCAAATTTGCTATGTTGTCATTATCAGCAAAGTTTTCCACCCATGCATGTTTTATACTGACACAGTTGCCACGAAAGCATTAAACAGAAATGTACACAATGCTGATCCCAGATGAATGCCTCTGGCTATTGGATAGAGATCTAAAACATTGTATACAATCTTAACATGATTGAAGAGCCCCATACCATTTAAGAATTAATCTAAATTATATGAAATAACTTCCAAAATCTGCAATGTTTGTGTTATAGGGTCTATATTAGAACACCGAACTTTCAAAATTTTGAGTGTTCTAATATCGACCCATTTAAAATATCGAAGAAACAGAAAACCATATTTTTCTAGGGAAAGAATTCGGTTGTCCATTTCTGTTGCTTCAGTATTTTCGGTGCTGTGGTGGAAAGTTACAGGTTGGGTTCAGGTAAGTGTGCGATTGTGCGGACTTGCGGGTTAGGGTGGGTTAGGTGAGTTAGGGTTAGGATGTGGGTCAGGTAAGTCTGCGATTGTGTGGACGCGAGGGTTAGGGCGAGGTAGGTGAGTTAGGGTTAGGGCATGAGTGAGGTGACTGTGCAATAGTGAAGGACCTTAGGGTTAGGGTTTTGATTAAGGTAAGTCGATAGTTAGTGGTGTATGTATAGTTTAGTGTAGGGTTAGGTGTAAGAGTTTAGGTGTATGTGTGTGGATTGCTGTTTGCTTGGTGTGCTTGTGTTGTGTGTATGTGTTTTGGAACAGCGAATATTTTCCCTAGGAAAAAATTTGCTGTTCTGTATGTTCAATGTTTTAAATTTTCGATTAACAGGGTTCGATATTAGAACAGTCGAAATTTTGAAAGTTCGGTGTCCTAATTTAGACCCATGCTATATACTGATAGGCAGAAGAGCCAAATACTTTAACCATGTGTAAATAAACAAAATCTACTGATATGTTTAAATCAAAAGTATCAACAGCAAGTGAATAAAAACTCATTCATTTAGCAACATTGGACTAATCTATGCTCTGGAAGAGATTTTCTAATAACACTTTAGGTAGTACCTTTGCAAAGTATTTCCACAATATACATGACAAGCTGATTGGCCTATAGTTACTTGGGTTTCCACCATCACCACCCCTATAAAATATGGGGGAATATATTCTTTTTTTTTTTTTTTTTTGCCAGTAAGGAAGGCAGACATATCCATGATCTAAAGTAACTTAAATCAAATAAAATAGGCAAGATGTCAAACGGCCATGATTTGAGAAAAAAAAATACTAACCATTTAACTTAGGGGGTGCTATTCTTTGTGCAATTATAATTTTTCTCTGTATTGATCTTTTTACTTATGAATGACAAATGTTGCTAACTAAATGCTCTGTACTTCTTTGTAATGTTGTTTAATTAACAAAAATGGATCTACCAAAAATGATGCGTATGTATGTATATATATATATATATATATATATATATATATATATATATATATATGTGTGTGTGTGTTTATGTTTTTGGAGCTTTTCTCCCAAGGCCTCCTCTGAAAAAGGACTTGCTGCATGCTCAATTTTTTTCAGTAAACAAAGGCAATAAATAAATAACTAAAAGAATCAGGGATACCTAGCTATGCCCTTTTCATGACAATGATCAATGATACCTAACTACATCCTCTGCAATATATCTAACAATACAATTTAATATATCAAGAGTACCCTTTATTATATCAGGGATAACTAACCATGCCATTTTATCTTATCTAAACAATCCTGTATTGGGTTGTGATTGACTGTGCAGTAGCTTGGTAAGATAAGTTTTTATTTGAATGCATATTCTATTTTTTCCAATGTTTATTACTGTTTGTATGAAGGAAAGGATAGCTTGTAGACCAAATGATTTACTTTGGTTTATACTTTGTTGTTTTACCTTTAATTTTCATTGTTACTTGCTAGAAAGGGATAGGTATTAGACAGGCAAACTCTAGCCATCCCAAGGAGCCTGGCCAGTTATAAATTCAGACAGAAGCAGAGAGGACAATACAGAGCTTGTCTAAACACCCCTGTCTTGGTTTGTGATTTACTGATCTTCATTGTGAAAAAGAGGTGTTACTGCTTTTGTGTGACTTTCAGAACTTGTACAGTCAGAGGAACAATTTTATTGTACTTAATTGAGTATTTTGTTCTATATTGTTTGTGTGATTTTTCTCATAGAATTTAAGTTTTCTTTAAATTGTGTGGTAACTGATTTTGATTATTCTTTTCTTTTTAAATTTTTAATCATTTGCAGCTGAATATGGATTCCTTAAATAAGTACGCCATTAATGGTTTTCTAAAGCACAATTATATAGTACAATGTAATAAATGCTGTGCATTAAATGCTATGTATTTTTAAAGGTAACTCCCAATAATGCTGGTGATCTGTGTTCCTCATGTTAAGTGTTGGATGATTTGCTTACCATTATTAGTAGTAAATCTAGACTTTCTGATAATAATTGCACTGGTGCAATTGTCACCGCTTGGAGAACTGTTGTTACATATATCAATGACTGGACTGGTGAGATAAATAATGTTAGGCAAAGAGCAAATAGAACTGTTGTTACATATATCAATGACTGGACTGGTGAGATAAATAATGTTAGGCAAAGAGCAAATAGAACGCATGCATCTATTGCCTGTAAATATCACTAATCCCCCTATGAAACAAGACAATGCTCCTGACAACTTTGGAATTCTGGATGCAAGTATTCAGCAGTCTGAGGATTCAGAGTGTTTAGAAGGAAACAAAAAAGAAAGAAAGGAAGAAATTCATAACAAATAACAAGGAAGAAAAAGAAACTGATAAATACCTGTAAAGTAAAGAGAATACATACAAAAAGGACAGTGCTTTGTTATGTAACACATAGATTACAGGGAATGATAATGTTTTTCTATACGAAAACCATCAATCAATAGAAAAAGACAACATTTTTCCAAAAGAGAAGGTACAAAAAAGAGGCACGTGGCAGGTATAAAGGAAGAAATCAAAACTGAACATGGAAGGACTGAAGAACATTACTGTAAGAAAAAAGATAATAAAGGCAGGCATTGGTGACATGGCTCAAACTGTGGATGTACAAAGCCAAGTTGATGAGAACTGTATGCCTGCAAATACAATGAAAACAGTGGGATTAATACAATTAATGCTGATAAAGATCATTCCTTTGTAACAATTGACAGGGCAGATATTACTGAATTAGAAGCTAAAGATTCTTCAGATCTGGTCAGAAAATATAACTGTAGATTCAATTATTAGAGGAACTATTCACTTACAGAGAATATAATGATCATGGAAGAGTGTTATGCTTGCAAGGAGCAAAAACAGAGGATGTGAAACAAGCCTTAGAATGCCTTAATGTAAGCAAGTATGGATCTGTTTTTATTCTTGTCAGTACAAATGATCTCATCCACAAGGACTCACTGACTGTTAGTAAGGAACTTACAGCCCTC